>NW_023504128.1:0-3000 GCF_004664715.2 Peromyscus leucopus
GCAAGATCATGAGTTCTACAAGAGCCTACTATCAAGCAGATGGAGAATAAATAGTTCCTTTTTCAAACTGGTGGCCTCATTACAAGCACATCTACTACCCCAGGGAGCAGAGACTGACAGTGTCCAGTGGTTTATAAACTATTAGGGACCTTCACATTTAAGAGCTGGAAGGCCCAATATTGGCCAGGGTGATTGATGCTAGAGGACAGACTGGGTGTGGTGATTCCACAATCTTTCCACATTTTCATATGGTAGTACCACCTGATCTTACAAGGTTTCTCCTCTTCTCTGGATTTAAGGGAAGATGAGGCCTTAACTACTGTGATGCTGCTAATTCCACAGGGGTCTCATACTGGCCTGGTAATTGTGGTTTGGCATGTCAGAGTTACTTAGGATTCTTAAAGAGGATTCAGTGTTGAGTGGCACCACTAAGCCCAAGGTTTCCTGATATGTAATCTACTATATAAATGGTAATATGTTAGTGTTCACAGGCCATGTAAAGTTAAAAAAAAATAGAGGAGGCCCACTGGAAACATGCTGATATCTGACAAACCTGCTCTATGGAAGATGATGGTGGCAGCTACATTAATCAAAGTAAGAGAGTCAGATTTCCAAACAGAGCCTCCCTTATCCTATTTTACTATGCCGGTATCAAAGCAACTGAAAGGTTCAATGTCCTCTTCTCTATAGAGTCTCTGCAAACACAACGGATGTCAGAGTAACAATCTGTGTCAGGCAAGAAAAAATCTAGTTCAGCACAACTCAGTAGTTGATTTTGGTTAAAATTTCTAGTATCTGACACCAAGCAGTTTATTGTGGGAATATTGTACAGTACAATTTGAAAAGAAGTTTCCTGGTGTAACACAATCCCATGTGCACAAGGAGGCATGATTACATAAAAACTTTCTCAAAGTACATGCCACTTCTATGAAGATGGGTTCTGAAGATAGGCTACATGTATTATCTTAAGGGCCTAAGGAGTGGATCTGGGTGTGGTCTCAGTCATAGAGATAGCACAGAAGTTACCTAGGTTATTAACTATCTCTGGTCCTACTTGTGGGGGTCTGGGAGAGTTTCTGGCCATATAGATAGTACAGAAGTCATCTAGACTATTAACCACATCTGGTTATAGGAGCTTGGGGAGCCAGGTATGGCCTGGCCCTACAGATAGTGCAGGGATTACCAGGCTATTAGTCACCTCCATTCCCAGGCTTCTGGGCAGAAAACATGTTTATACAATTTTCCTTTGAAAGGACAGCCCAGAGTATTTAACATTCCTTGTTTCCCTAATGCTATCTATGAGCACAAGGACCTTTTGTCCTCAATACTTCTCTTCCATGCTACTACCCACAAACCTGAGAGGTCTCAAAATCTCCCTATGGGAAGCAAGCCCTGCCACATTAGTCCTATAAGGTCATAGTTATATTGTCAAATCTTCTTCTTAAGCCAAGTAACCCAATATGCACTCAGAGAACTTATACAAATATGATCTAGCTTTAGAATACCAACAAAGTAACTTTCTAAAAACATATCTATATGTGCATCTTATAAACTCAAAATATAGCAGGTTTCCAAGAAGTCAGTTACTTCAATTTTAGATTTGTTGGATCTAAGAGGTCTATGAAATATCTTATGAGCCATTTCTGATGTACAGCTCAAACTCTCTGGATTATCTCTTGAAGCCAAAAGCATTTTTCTCCAACTCTCCCATAGCTGTCCTTCTACAGTTCCTACCTCCTGAGTATTCCCCTCCTTCCTCAAACAATCATTATCCACTGCCTAATAATTACATTGAACTGGGACCATCCACCAAAAACAAAGTCTCCTGAATTCTTTGTCTCAGGAACAAGTACCTGTCATCCATAACTATACTTTTATACTTCAACCCATGTGCTAAATTTCAGGTGAAATACTTAGTGGTGACAAAGAGCAGGTACACCAAAGCCAAACTTTTTGAGTTTGTATACTAGCTTTGCTGTTTGTTGGCTATGACTTATTGGCAGATTATTTATCTTGTGCCATAGGTTTTTTTTTTTTTTTTGGTTTGGTTGTTTAATTTATATAAAAGAAGGGAACGATTTATACTTACTTTAAAACCTATTTGGAGGTGAGGGATTGGCTCAGCATATGCATGTGGGAAACAAATGGGACTATTACCACTGATGCTGAGATTTTCAGATTCCTCTGGGAGTGTGGAGCATGCCTTTACACTATGTGAATATGTGTCACTGTGATTGGTTAATAAGAAGCTGACTGGCCAATAGCTGGATAGATAGAGGCTAGGCAGACTTGCAGAAAAAAAAGAGATTGTGAAAGAGAGGAGGAGTCTCTGAGAATCAAGAGAAGTCCAGAGAGAAGATGAACCTGTTGTACTGAAAAGGGTATCAAGCTACATGGCAGAGCATAAATAAGAAATATGGGTTAATTTAAAATGTAAGAGTTAGCTAGTAACAAGCCTGAGCTATTGGTCTAACATGTATAATTAATAAGTCTCTGAGTGTTATTTGGGGCAGCTGCTGGAACAGGAAAACTCCACCTACTTATGACACCCAACATAGAGCAACATAGATCCACATAAAACCTGAGAAAGTTTAAAAAAAAAAAAAAAAGGTTCCAAACACACAAACAAAAACAGAGTCAAACTCAGTAACTCTGGTAACTGCTTTTCTGGCTAAGCGCCGTTTCCTAGCAGCAAACAGAGTCACAGCTCCTTTAGGAGGCAGCTTCCTTGGCTCGGTGGCTAACATGGGTACAGCTCTTTTAAGGCCCTGCTATGAAACACTTAAATTGGGTTTATGATCAGTGGTGTGTGTTACTTGGTGGCAGCATGGACTCAACAACTTCCCAAAGCTGAGCAGAAAACATGACTCCGACAGTGCCTCCACATGAAGCTAAGCTTCAGAGAACCAAGTTGGGGGGGGGATGAGCCAGCCACCAGCTGCCATGCAATGGCACCATTCACTAAGCTGAGCATTGCCAGCGACTAACACAGCAGCTTAA
>NW_023504129.1:0-25000 GCF_004664715.2 Peromyscus leucopus
GATTCATTTCAATGTGATCTAAAAACAATACAGATGCTCAGTAAAGACAGATCCAGATTTAAAAAAAAAAACAACTCTAAATGGGTTACAGTGTCTTTAAATATATACATGGGATTGGGAGAGAAAAGAGAAAGGGTAGAGCCAGTCTAAAATAAAAAATGTTTAAAAATAATAAAATAAATTTCTTTAAAAAGGAATAAGTAAAAACAGTATATAATAAGCCATGTAAAAGTGAAAAATACACAGAGAGTCGGATTCTGTATGTTATTGTGTTGTCTTTAGATTTTCTGGTTTCTAATGAAGGAACAACAGCTGCTAAGACACATTATATATAAAAACTGCTGGATTAAACCAAACTATATATTTTTAAAATTTTTCACTTCAAAATGAAAATCAAAGATATGCTACTTTGGGGTTATGCTTTTTCTCTACAGGAAATGAAGGGGCTGTGGATTCAATCCAAGTTGATATGGATCAGGTTTGATTGGGAAAGACATCCTGAAATATTGACTACAGACATAAAGAAATAAACCTAGAAGAATGACAAGACACATGATGTACATTTTACCTGTTTCAAACATAAAAAAAAATCACCTTTGGCTGACTTATGTACAATGCACAATCTATACTTGTATTAATAGAGACATGTATATTACCTTTAAAAGTTTATGTATTTTCAGAACAAGGTAATCAGACACCAGTGAAAATGAATGGCACATGTGATCCAGCATCTCAAAATGCCTCTGTTACAGTCCCCCAGAATCCTACATCCAAAACAGCTTCAAGGCTGCTGGCTGAGATGGTCCAACCTCATAAACTACTCCAGTCAAAAACCTAACAATTATCCTGATTTTCTCAAGGTTCCTCCGAAGATGTCAGTGCCCACAGACAATAGGAAGTAGTCTAGATAATAAAGCCCACATTTCCAAGAGATGGGTATGGGAGGGTTTTGATTATTCAATGAATTATGATGTTTGTCATTGTTTAGGGGTGTTGGTTATAAAGTTATTAGACATAGTCAAAATAAGAGCTAAACAAAAGAGTTAAATTCGCCGGCAGTGGGGTACAAGCCTTTAATCCCAGCACTTGGAGGCAGAGGCAGGCAGATCTCTGTGAGTTTGAGACCAGCCTGGGCTAAAGAGTGAGTTCCAGACAGGCTCCAAAGCTACACAGTGAAACCCTGTCTCAAAAAGAAAAAAGAGTTAAATTCAAATATCTCTTTCTAAAGAAAAAAGGATAGGAATGACATGAAAAAAGGTAGATTATTAAATCAACTTTAATCAAAAAACACAACTATTAATCTCAAAATATTTTAAATTGGTATGGATTTTGTTTTATTGATACAAATTTAAAGTAATTTTGTTATACTGTATGTATGTTTCTACTCTTGTTTGGGATATTTTGTTTATGCAGCTCATTTAAAATATAATTAAAAATACAGATTAATAGTCATCTATAATAGTCAAACTTATAGTCAGATATGTTTTCAAGATCATATACAGATATATTTAAATAGATAGATGATCTTAAAACACTTGATCTACAGACTATGGCACTTAAGATGTTTCATATATAAAGCTTTTTATGATAATTAGACATGTCTACTCCTGGCAGCACAATCTACTTCAGAGAAGATGGGCATTGAAGAAACTCCTTATGGAGTTTGTTTTTCTTTATGACAAAAGTTAGTCACTGGTCAAGAAACTGCCCTTGCCTCACTGTTGACAGTATACTGTCCAAATTGGACAAGCAGGACACAAAAGAAAGCAACTGCTGAACTTTGCCAAGACAAGGTGGGACAATCCTTCAAAATTCCTGATTCACAGGAAAGTCTGTCAAATATCCTAGGCCTGTAGGCCAGAGATGGATGCCACAACGTTGCAAAGGAACTTGGGTGACTGTCCAAGCAGCCAGCTGTCTTTGTCATTTCTATAGTTTTGGAAGTTATTTGCTCTGCATTTCCTGTTTAGTCAGGTAATATTAATACCCTTCTCAGGTCTTTGATGGGGTTGAACACTAGATAGTTACATTTATAGTTCTCCCTAATTATGCTAGAAAGTAAATTAGGTACAAAACTCTGGACTCTTCAAAGAGAGACAACTGATGGAATATTTCCTCTATTTTGCCAAATACAAATGGACTGGATATTGTAACTGTAACTTACTTGCTAACTGTTTTGATGTATATAATTTTACTATGTTAAAGTTAAAATCTTCCTTTTTAAGTAGACAAAAAGGGGAAATGTGGAATATTCCTTTACACTGTGTGAATATGTCACTGTGATTGGGTTAATAAGAGGCTGACTGGCCAATAGCTGGACAGGTAGAGGTTAGACAGGACTTGCAGAAAAAAAGAGAGTGCAAAGAAGGAGAAGAGGAGTCTCTGACCTCAGTTAGTGTAACTGCCTTAGTAGCTCTCCAACAACTTTGTATACCACTGAGCACGTGAGATTATAAACTACTGGAGGGCAGCAGGTTTTGTTATAGTAACTGCATCTTCCCCCATGTGGCACAGGACCAGGGACAAAAGAGTTTCAGTTCTGCTACAGTGCTGGTTTTGAAATGCAAATTTTTTCAAAGACAGCTGACACATTAGGAAACTGAGCAGTGAGTTTCATGCTTATAAATGATTCTGCAATTTCAGAAATGATAAACACAGAAAACTTCACACAGATGATCCTGGCTGAGCAGGAAAGCTCCGTATGTACTCTTCTTCCAATATCTGTCAGCTACCTCAGTTTACCACTATAACTTTCAACCCAATTCTGACAAGCCTTTCTACAAAACTCAAGTTTTTTCTCAAGATAAAGTGCTGTATTTATTGTAGTATTTGCATACTTTCTAACCATATTATGCCTAAAACAGTTCTGTCACTTCTTTTGTATGTGTGTGTATATGCATGTGGAGGCCAGAGGTTGAATTCCTCAATTGCTTTCCCTTATTTATGGAGGCAGGGTCTCTTGCTAAGCTTAGAGCTACTCTAGGCTAGCTAGATTGTTCAAGGACCTCCTTGAACATTTCCTAATTGCTAGGATTACAAGTAGGCCACCATATCCACTTGACTTTTATGTAGGTGCTAAGGATCCAAACTCTAGTCTTCATACTTGTGTGGCAAGTACTTTATCTCATGAGCTATCTCCCTGCTCTTCATTTCTACCATTTTCATGTGTTACTGATATTTGGGGTGCTACATCCTTACTTCCATTTTTCCAATAAATCCATTGGTTTTCACTATGATTTTTGCTTAGTGTGGTCATTTTTAAAATGCCTCTGTATAGCAGAAAGAACTGCATTCAGTAGTCTTCTGGTTGATGGTGAACAACACTTTCTCTTTTCCATAGATACCCAATTCTAAAACTGTAGTAACAAGTGTATTTGTCATTGAGGCTAGCAGATCTGCCCACAGTTGAAGGTAATAAATGTTTATTTATAACCAACTGCATGCCAGACAATGTGAGGCTGTGAAGACAATATGTCTAATGAGAAGCAATGCCTGTACTAGGCTTCTACTCTAGTGAGAAGAGAGAGACAAAACAGTTATTACAATAGAGTTGGACAGATGCCATTATAGAATTATACAAGTTTTCTCCAACTACAAAAACCTCCCAGAGGAAGTGTTCCTCCTTCCCAGATATTTCAAAGGCTTTACTTGCTTATCCCTTTCCTGTTACCTTACTGAACATGCTGAGTCTGTGAGCACTGAGCAAGGATACAGTACCAGGAAGAGTTAATATGGCACAGGTGGGAGAGATAAGGGCCCCGAGGGATGCAGGTAGAACGGTCCCATAAAAGGCCCCAAGAGGCACTGGTCAAGGTAATGAGAGGCTGCCAGCACACAGTGTTCAGAGCAGCTCCCTAGTCAAGTCTTCAGCTGGTGGCTTTGTCTTCCTCAACCTTGAAGCTTCTGCTGGGGGCCAGATGCTTGCAGGGGGCTCCATCCTCATCCTGCCTCCTCCATCAGAGGTGTTTCTTCACACATTAGTACTCTGGGATTTCTACCATTTCCTCCTTCAGCTGCCTTACCTCTGAGGCATTCCAGAAGTAAGACTCTAGTGGAAGCCCCTTCTGGATCCAGAAGATGAAAGGACACCAAGAAGAAAAGCTTCTTTTCTGCTGTCATCATCTCTCTCTCTCTCTCTCCACTGCTCCCTACTCCCGACTTAACTCTCTACCTGATGTTCAAGATTACAACTTCAGCACCAAATCCAGAATAATGTAAGCACCCTTGGGCCCACCAAATTTCCTCTGTCATTCCAGGCTCCCAGCCTCACTCCAGATCTTACCTGTGACCCCATTATAGTTTCTCCCTGTCTTCCTATTCTGCCTCCTCCTTGCTTCCTAGTGTATTGGTACCCCAAATATTAATTATAGGAAACAGTTAAGATCACTGTGTCTACCTCTATTACAGAACCAAAATCAAGAGGCTCAAAGTCCCTCCAAAAATATAGTCAAGAAGAGATAATCTGATCACTCCACACCAGTTTTCTTCCCAAATACAGAGACCAAGAGTGACTGTCCTTGGATTCTGAGGAAGAAAGCAGTCATCTCAGCTCTGTCTCCCCAGATAGACTCACACTGAAGGATTCTGCCTGTACCAGCACCCCATCAGTCACATACTTCCTTAACTCTTCCTTTCTACCCCTGCCTCTGCTCTCCCTATAACACTCATGGATTACTAGGAGCAAGGATTCTCCCATTCTAGCTTGTGTCATTATCCATCCAACCTGTCTCAAGCAAAAATTATGTTCCTGTAATATTCCAGGCCCTTTACCAGTCCATGTATGGGTTTGTGCCACTGTGACATCCCCAGAATCTCTCCTCCTGCCCTGCCCCCATCAGGAACAATACCCCTATGAGACCCAAACTTCATCCTTACAAGATGGCACACAGTCAAGCTCCACAGTCCAACTCCACCTTCCAATGCCCAGCTTTCTTCATATTGACTGGCATCCCAGGGTTGGGAGATGGCCAGGCCTGGCTGACACTGGTGTTTGGGCCCATGTATCTGCTGGCCCTGCTGGGCAATGCAACACTTCTGACAGTGATCCGGATAGACTCTACACTGCACCAGCCCATGTTTCTACTCCTGGCTACACTGGCAGCTACTGACCTGGGTTTAGCCACATCTATAGCCCCAGGGCTGCTAGCTGTGCTGTGGCTTGGGCCCCGACCTGTGCAATATACTGTCTGCCTCATCCAGATGTTCTTTGTACATGCACTGACTGCTGTGGAATCTGGTGTGCTTTTGGCCATGGCCTGTGATCGTGCTGTGGCAGTGGGACGTCCACTACACTACCCTACCGAGGTTACTAAAGCCCGGGTGGGCTATGCAGTCTTGGCATTGACACTGAAAGCTGTGGCTGTTGTGGTGCCTTTCCCTCTGCTGGTGGCACGATTTGAGCACTTCCATGCCAAGATCATACACCATGCCTATTGTGCACACATGGCAGTCGTAGAGCTGGTGGTAGGTAACACACGAGTCAACAACTATATGCTGGCACTTTCATTGGCTGTGTCTGGTGTAGATATTCTGGGCATTGCTGGATCTTATGGGCTCATTGCCATGCTGTGCTTCGGCTACCTACCCGGGAGCCCGGCAAAGGCCTTGGTACATGTAGTTCTCACATCGTGTCATCCTGCCTTCTATGTGCCCGGTCTCTTCTCCTTCCTCACACACCGCTTTGGTCATCACACTGTCCCAAAGTCATTGCATATCCTTTTGTCCAACATCTATTTGCTGCTGCCACCTGCCCTCAACCCCTCATTTATGGGTCCGCACCAAGCAGATCAGGATCGATTCTTAGAAATGCTCAAATTCAGAAAAAAGCCATTTAATGGACAGTGGACCTTGGGATAAACAGGGTAAGGACACTCCTTTGAGCAAAACCTAGAGTCTAGAATGTGGTTATGTTGTCTTTGTCCTACATATGCATAGAACTGTGATGACCCAAAAGGTATTTACTTGAAGCCCTTGGTGTGTATACTACTGCACCTGGATACTTTGGCCTAGCCAGCCATGTCTTGCTTGAAAGGAGACAAAGGCAGTTGCTGCACATTACCATGCAGGAATACAAAAGGAGATGAAGGAACTAGTTGAGATCCTATGATCTAGTCTATTTGAGAATCTCCCTTTCCTATCTCCACCCCACCATTTGAACCCAAGTCTCACTATGCTTAAAGTGTCGCTGTCTGTCTAGAGTTACAACGCTCTCTATACCTGCAGTCAGACTCTGTTTCAGCCTGTCTCAAGAGTTACACAAACTTATACTCCACATTTTAAGAAACTGGAAAGTGTACCCTATAGTGCCAATCTACCCAGAAATGGACTTAAGACACTCCCAAAGAATTCTCTTGGTCTTGTGTGTAATCACTACTTTCCTCTTCCTTCAATTCCAATGAACATCACCCAAAGCAATACCTACAACTTCTTTCTCTGAGGCTGGGACTTTGGAGTCAAGTATCTAACTAAAAATTAAAGATGTATCTACAGGATCGAGTCATTGTAATCAATTGTCAATCTGCCAGTTTGTTTCCTTCACCAAGAATGAAAAGTCCCCAGTAAAATCCCATCAGAACCCCTATATGTCCTGCTCATTGTCACTAACAGCATGTGATACTGGTGCTATATGATGAAAATGGAGTATTTCATGCTGCTGCCGCTGCCCAGAGATATTAAAACAGGAAGTGGCACGGTGTGCCCAATGGGGAATTCATTTTCAGTTAAGGCTGAATAATGAAGGAATATATATAAGAGATAGGAGTCACAGCTGTAAAGTCAGAGAAAACTGCAGTCATCAAGTCTTGGTGTTAGTCAGAGAACCATTCTGCACAGACTCAGAGAGCTGACCAAGCATCATGAGACATCACATAGACAGTAGCTCCTGTGTATAACATTGTATCTAGGCTAAATGGGTCTCACTAGACCCTATAAACAAGAGTACCTCAAAAGCCTGCATGATTTCAAGAGCACACTGAATCTGAATGGTTGAAGAGGGTATCTAGTCCAGTGTTTCTCTACCTTCCTAATGCTGCAACCCCTTAAAACAGTTCATGTTGTGTGACCATCAACCATAAAATTATTTTCATTGCTACTCATAACTGTAATTTTGCTGTTAGAATAATAATGTAAAGCCTGTGGAGATAGATAGTGGCTTGTCAAGTGACCTGTCACAACCCACAGGTCAAAACCACTGGTCTAGTCAATCATGTATGAGTTTAGTTATTCCCAAAACTTATCTTTTCATGAAGTTCTAAGTTTAAAAGCTCTCTATGAAATGATTTTATAGAAAACTAACGAAATACTAGTCCTAGAGCTGGAACAGAATGGCTCAGTAGGAAAACTCCTTGCCTGAAAGCATGACAACCTCTGTTCAGATAGATTCCCAGCACCCACATAAAAGCTAGGTGCAAGTCTGTAACCCCCAGTACTGAGGAGAAAGACAGAGAAGATATAGCGATCCCTGGAGCTCCCAGGCCATTCAGTGAACTCCAGGTTAAGAGGAGACTGTCCCAAAGATTAAGGAGAATGACAGAGGAAGATACCCAACTTCAACTCTGTTCCTCCATACACAGTGTGTGCACACAAAGACATACTGAACCTGATGGATCACAAGCTAAGATACCCATCTCTCTTCATTAGAAATTCCCTTTAGGATGTGGGGAGTGCGGTGACTTGGGAGGAGGGCTGGGGGTGGAGAAGGGAGGAGTGATATCTGGTGGTGTGTAGAGTGAGCAGAAAATTTCTTAATAAAGAAAAATGAAAAAAAAAAATTCCTTTGATAAATCTATTCTGAGAAAATAACTGAGATGTGAACAAAACACGTATGGCAGTAGAATATTTATTACATTATTAAGAAATATAAAGGAATTCCTGTGTGATAATCCCATATTATCACACACATACATTACACACACACACACCATTTTCCCTCTGATACATGGGAAGGGAAATCATGTGCAATCAATGCTCATGAGCAGAGTCTGTCACCATCCCAACATGGAGAGAACAATGAGTCTGTCGCCATCCCACCATGAGAGACTGCTCTAAGCACCTTCAGCTCCTAGCTGCTGCAATCTCCCAAGGTCTCTTGTCCAAAGCTGTGTGCTAAGAATGTTTTCCTTCAAGTCATAAATCTAACACATTTGTTTTTGTTGACAATGCATACATACCTACCATGTGATATGTTCAGAAAGCTTTATCAGCACATTCTAATTCTTCACAATAACCTGAGAATCAACAATATGCCCACAGCTCATCACCTATATTTTCAAAATAAATAATCTCTGTAGAAACTTTTTTCTATAGCTTTGGCCCAAACCCTAGTCCCATCCATTATGATCTTATTATAGCCTTTATTCACTTAGTGTAAATATTCACATACTTAACTGAAAAGAATGTTGATATGTTTGACTATAGGGCACCCTGAATCTCAACTGCAATATTCTTAACATATGAAATATTATTCCCTTCCATAAACTGAAAATTTCTCAGCTCGTAGGACATATTTATCCAAAAAGCTTAAAATAAAGCATCAAGAGTTTATATAATTTCCCTGCAGCCTGAAAACAAAGGAGTATTAAGGATCTTTATACCTCAAAGTCTTTACTGTCAATGCTATTCTATGCTGCCATGAGATTCATGCAGATAATCTCACGTTCTGGCATAAACTGTCCTATGTATTTACTCCAATCTCCATTCAGATCACTCTGATATCCTTAAGGTGATCAGTGCCTCTTCCAAAGATACCACAGAATGATGGCACATGGGAAGCAAAACCTAGCAAGATATGGACCAACAGCCCAACCCTTGGGCTCACCAACTCATCCAGACTCAATTGCCATCTGTTTTTCTTCAGTATCTTTCAGTCTCAGACTCTGAGCAAAAAGGAAAGAGATTTACTCAACATTAAGGTAGAACATCATAGAATTTAGGAGCCTAGAGATTCACGGGAATCAGAAAGCAACGAAAGGGCAGAAGTGTGGCTTCCAAATGAGTACTTTATCAGAACCAATCTGCCCTCTGAACCCATGTCCATGAACAAAAATTCTAAAATCTTCTGCTTCCTATTTGACCAATAAGCCACCAGCCCTGCACTGATCTCATCCATCTCTTCTCATTCTGATTCCCTGTGTCATCTGCACAAAAAATCACTCTTTGCCTCTCAGTCAGCTCTTCTACACTGCAAAGTGCAGAGGTACATGTTCTGTCCCTTCTACTGTCTCTATCTGCCTCTACTCCACTTCAGTGTTCCTTATAATTTCTTTCAGAAGGGAACAGAGTTGCCAACTACACTACACTAGCTATCTTTTCCTTGTCAAACAAAATGAAAGATGTGATAAACTAGGTGTAATGTATATACCTGCAATTGTAGCACTTAAAACAGAAAAAAGACAGCCGGGCGGTGGTGGTGCACGCCTTTAATCCCAGCACTCGGGAGCAGAGGCAGCGGATCTCTGTGAGTTCGAGGCCAGCCTGGGCTACCAAGTGAGTTCCAGGAAAGGCGCAAAGCTACACAGAGAAACCCTGTCTTGAAAACCAAAAAAAAAAAAAAAAAGACAGAAGTTCCACAAGTAGGAGCCAGCTTCAGTGACACAGTGATATGCTGGCTCAGGGAATGGAGAGAATGGCACAGGGGTTAAAAAGAACTGGCTACTCTTCCAGAGACAAGGGTTCAATTCCCAATACCCACCTGGCAGCTTACAATTGTCTCTAATTCCAGTCCAAGGAATCTGATGTCCTCTTCTGGACCTCACTGGCACCAGACACACACATGATGCATAGACATACATGTAGGCAAAACATCCAAAAATGTTAAAAATTAGAGCCCTAATATCAAAGATGGTATTTTGTTAGGCCTTGTTAAACAAGTATAAAGAAGAATGGTTTTGGTCTCTTAAGAAACTCAAAGGTTTCTCATTTGGACTGATGTGGCTTCTCTTGTATCCTGCCCACTTCCTTCTCACTAAGCCACACGTATTTTCTCCCATCACACACTGAAGTGAGCCATTGCAACAGCACCAAAAAGGAGCTACTGTTCTGTAGTAAGAGCTGAACCCCAGGTCTGTTATTAACTATTCACTGTATTGTTGGCTAATTTAATTTTTCTGAACCCTTTCTTCACTATAAAATGAAACAATAATACCCTACTCAGAAAGAAGCTGGGCACAGTGGTGCACACCTGTAATCCCAGCATTCAGGAATCTGAGGCAGGAGGATTGCTGTGAGTTCTGGCCAGTGTGTAGCTACATAATGAGTTCAGAGCCATTCTGGATTACATAGTGGGCCCTGTCTCAAAAACAAACAAACAAACAAACAAACAAAAACCCACCAAGAGATTCCTAAAAGAATCCTCTAAGATAACACATTCAGTATCTGACATAGGCCCTAGCATAGACAAGTTCAACAAATATCTGACATTAATTTCTTAGTAGAACTAAGTTCTACTGTCACTCACTTGCTAAAAGGCCTGGCACCTGTCCATTTAGTTCTGAGAGATGTGCCTTCCCTTGAGTTCAACTCTATCTCCTTTAGGAAAGTTTTCTTGATAACACTTCCATCACTGCAGTATCCTTCTGTGGTACGACACCTATCACTTCAGCTGGCTCAGATGATAGCAGATTGCAAGACAGCATTTTTCTCTAGTCAGGCTGCAACGGACACCCTAAGTATGGAGACCTCCCAAGGGGCCTGAGAACTATGGGACAGACAAGGTAAGGAGTGTGAAAACAATTACTAAAAATTCTAACGAGATTTCTTTTGAAGTTATTCTTTCCAGCAAAATATTAGGTAAGCTTCCGGACAAAGACACAAGGAGAAGATGAGTAATAACTAAGTGGAGAGGAAACTACTACATACAAATCAGCCTAGGACAGGAATGGAGCATGAAGAAAATCTTCATGTTTACCTGGGTAATTCTGCCTTCCTGAAAAGTCTTACCAGCTACTAAGGAACAAAATCCCATTTAGATCTTACTCTTCACGTTACCATTGCTCAGCCTAACACCCACCTACACACTCCACTTTCCACTGTTTTTATAACCCACTCATTAATAACTGGTTTCAACGAGGAGCTTTAGAATTAGTATTCCCAGGCATACCCCAGACAAATAAAATCAGAATCTCTGAGAACAGAAGACAAGTATCAGTAATTTTTAAATTCCCCAGGTAATTTATAGTTGAGAATTACTGGAGTTCTTATTGTTGCTATTGTTGTTTAGAAGTTTGTTTTCATGTAAGTCTTGATCTATACTTCCATATCTTCAGAACCCCAATGCAACTTCAAGAGAAGTAATTCTACAACTAACTAGATGGCAGTACTCTAGTAAAGCAGTTAAAGTGTTCCTCCCTCCAAAGCAAGAGAATGACCACTCCAGCTGAGGCAGAAGACCAGGAGACCATGAAACAAGACTGCATAAGATGAGAAAAGGAGTGAAAAGAGAAGAGGAGAGAGAAGAGAGAGTGCATCTTTGTGCTGTTCAAAGGGCAGGGCAAGAACAGAAAGGAAAAATGAAATGGCAAAGAAAAGAAAGGAAAGGAGAAGGAAGTAAGTTTGTAAATATTATGGCCCACAGCTGCAAGGAGGCAGTAGGTTACTGTCCTCTCTGTATCCAAGGCTCCATCACCTAGCAGGACCTCTATGACCTCACGCTGGAGTAGGTCACAGCCAAGTGGGGGAGGGGCACCTTAACTTCCTGGGCAGATTGGGGGTTCCTGCAGCAGTCACTACCTTGCCAACCCCTCCCACCATGTTGGTCAGTAACCCCACCTGCTAACACTGGATGAAGCAGATGCCACTTGGGCCCTCATCAAGGATAGGTAGGTAAAGCAAGGAGGTTAAGGAGGAAATGGCAAAGTGTGACCAGGCTGATTCTGAACAAAGTCATTCTTTTATGTATCCAAGTATCTGCATAGTCTGCATAAAATAAGACATTCAGGTTTTGCTATAGGAGGAACAAGGAGATAAGAAGTGTGGATCTGTGTATACCATAGAAATGTACTTAAACAGCAAACAATGGTGGAAGGTCAATTTAGACAATACAAGTTAACCTCTGACCTTAACTCAGCCCCTGACTTATAAACTGACCACTGCAGGTCATCGAGAGCGTTTTGGGTCCAATGTAGTGCAGTACCTTTCCTGTCGGATGCAGCCTACTATGATCTACTGGGCGTGCTAGTGAAACAGTCCCGTCGAGCCCACACCCGCCTAACTTTGCCAGGCGCAGGCGCGAAGGGCACTGAAATCAGTAGGGCTGCTACCAAATCTTCTAGAACAGGCAGGGTCTGAGGGTGTCTTTGCCCACTGCACTCGGGAATACTCACCAAATGGCCGAGCCGAGATAGCCTATGAAGAAATGCGAATGTTGGATGGGCAGCCCTGCGGATCCGCCTACATATGGGAGTCTGCGCAAGAAGGTTGCTTTCCTGCTGCTACACCAGGGCAGGTGAGCCTACAGCAGAATCTTCCCTGGATCCGAAGCACCCACAGCATCTACGTCATCTACCAGGTCTTCTCCTGCACCTGGCTGCAGCTAGGGCTGTTACCTACAAGCCCGTGAAGCCCCAGCTGCTCCGTTACAGCGGTCACTACCTAATTGCTTTCTCCTGCCTCAAGTTTTCACTGCAGCCCAAGGGTGTGCTGGGACCACAGAAGTCTCTGACCAAAGATCCCTTGCCCCAAGGAGCCACCTGGGTTAGACCTAGCCTTAGCATCTTATCAACTCTGGCCCCCACATCAGTACCTTGCTGATACCCTTGAAGTTGCTGATGCATCTCCACCTGTCCAGCCCACCTACACCACCTCCCCAAGAAGGGCAGAAGGCAGACCACCAGATTCTCCTATAAGGTCGAAACCCCTTCCGAGGGCCCCTATATGCTTTCAGGTACTGCTAGGGAAATGAAGATGAAGCATGGAAAGACCACTGGAGGGAGAGGTACAGGACTATAGCCAGAATGGTTCAGCACCCACAGTGTGTACCGGACCCTTATGAAGGGACAGACTTGAGGGAGCCAGGGAGGTGAGATGGAAGCATGCCCTGGTAAGGGTGGTGGTGGGGATGCAGCACAGAGAATCAGGGTGGGGGGGACTAGGGCGGAAGACCAGGGCATGATCAAGCTGTGACTATCCCAACCTAGCAGAGAACTGGTCTTCAGCCCCCGCAACCCCCACAGGAGGCCAGGTGGGGCCCGGGACCCCGACCGCACTCCATGTCCCTGCCCCTGCTGCAGGTCTGTCCTCAGAGTTCGACAGCGACGAATGAAGCTGAGGCAAGAGACGCAGGGGGCGAGGCCCTAAGATCTGACATAGGGATAATGGTCCCCAATAAACATCAGCTGCTGCACCCCAACCACCCTGGGCTGTGTGCTTCTTCTTTCTTGAGTCCAGAAAAATGAAGTCTCCATTTTCCCTAAGCATTAAGTCCTCTCACCTTCTAAGAGTAAAGGGGCTATCCTGAAACCCTATCATCAGTGTTATCTCCCCTGATGATTCCCCACCTATATACAACTTCACAGGGCACAGCCCATAGATAAAGGGTGGCAAAGAAGAATGAGCACAGAATAGAGATTTCCTTTTATACATATTGCAACAAGTTCTCATAAAACATTCATCTGAAATAAATTAAAAAGTCCATTTGTCACTGCCTCCAAACATAAAAAGGAGCCCATGTCCTGGAAATCGGCCCAGGCCACAGAAGGCCCTGATTGTCCATGGAAGAAAATTAAGATTGAGGACCAAAGCCTGAGACGGGAGGACAGATACATCCTCTGAGTATCCAACAAGAAAGGCGAGGTGACAGCATGGGCCTGGGAGATGGCAGCCAACTCCTTGAGAACTCAGGGAAAATGACTGCACAGTAGACAGCATTCTTGACTCGCAGAGCCTCACCTTGGCGTTCAGAAGCCCCGCCCCGGGGGAGCAGAACTGGAGTTGAAGCCCTGGAGAGCCCCCACTAGTCCAAGTCCTGTTCCTTCTCGCCCAGGTTGAAGAACTGTGCCGCCTGCCGGGCCCTGGTTGGACTGTGTGCATGCCGCAGGAGTAACTCCCCAAGGATGCCTCCGGCTCCTCACTGAGAATAAACAGGAATATCAAGAAGGTGCTGGATAGGGAACATGCCTAGTTTGGGGAGCAGATTTCCCAACCCTTAGCTTCTTGAACTTCTCCCTGGGGTTCTGGAAGAATGGAAGGACAAGATGGACGAGAACTGAAGTTCATTTCTTATCTCTAATATGACTAAAGATTTGAGACAGGTGCTTTTCCTCTTTTTCTCAACAAAAATCCTGCTTGCTCAGCCTTTCCCCTCTATCCTGTCTCCTTAGCAGTCAATATTTGCATGACTGTATTCCCAGCTACAACTCCTTCCTTCTCCATGACCACCTGGTCTGATTCATTCTAACCACTATTCTACACCACCAAGATCACTCTCATACATAACATACCCTAACTTTGTGTTTCCTAACACCCCCTAAAGCAGTAGTTCCCAACCTTCCTAATGTTGGACCCTTTAAATATAGTTACTCATGTTGTGGTGACCCCCCAACCATAAAACTATTTCATTACTACTTCATAACTGTAATTTTGCTACTGTTATGAATCGTAATGTAAATATCTGAAATGTAGGATATCTGATATGTGCAGCATGGTGCACCCCAAGGGGTCACGACCCACAGGTTAAGAACCACTGCTCTAGCACTACACACAGTCAACTACTTCTACTTTGCTCTGACTACCTAAAGCTGACCTACATCCTCTGCTCCTCATATCTGTATGTACAAATGTAGTTCAGGGACTGCTTCATTTCTTTACACTCCACTGCCTGTCTAGGATCAATTTCCTTACACCACTACTTCATCATCAGTCCCTATACCCAACAAGACTCCCTCCACTGGCTATGCCAGACACTTTGAATTTGAATTTTAGAACTGAGCTATCTAAAATACTGTCCTCTGTCTAACTTCATCACTTACGTAGCCTAGATTCTAGCCCCTAGAACATGATGTTTATTGTTACAGAGACACCATACAGAGTTATTAACCTTGCATTCAGAGCCTTCACAACCAGGGTCTCATTTAGCAACCTACCTTCATTGAATCCAATAGGCACCTTACACCATCGGTAGCTCCTTTGACTACAATTTGTCATTCCTACTTTTTTATCCTTTCTAGCTTAATTATTTCCACCTGGAGAACCCTGAGACGACTAATTGTGATCTTCCTACACTGACTTCCTGTTCCACTATAAATAACAACATCAGTAATTTCTTCCAAGGTTTCTATCTCATGCACTAAACTATAAACTCAAGAACTTAAGAATGTCACTTTAATGCTTCCTTATCTCCTCAACCACTACCAAATTCTGTCATATTTAATGCTTCCTTATCTCCTCAACCACTACCAAATTCTTCAAAAACTTCCTTCCCATCTCTGCCCTATCAGGTGCTTCCTTTCTTTTCCATTATTCAAATTCAATCCTCCCTGGTCCTGATTGTTCTTCCTGAATCCTTTCTCTTAACTCCCATTCACATGCAATTATTCATCACATCCAGATTTTAAAAACCTCTCCTAGTTTCTTAGTGTCTGAAAGAAAATCACAATTTCTGCCAGCCTAACTTCCACTCAAAAACTTTTACTCAGGCAAATCTTTCTAGCCATATCACCAACTGTTCTACAGCCTTATAAACCCCCTACTCTCATTACTCAAGGCACATGCTATGTCAAGTTCTCACAATATCTCAACCCAAGAAGTTCTTTCTCCTTCCTGATGTCTAGACCATTATGCTCTTTCTTGTGATAACTGCCAATCAGGCTCTTAATTATAAAACAACTCTATCCCTCTGACCCAAACCGACAACATGAAGACTCAATTTTCAACAGCTTCTTCAGTTTCTGGATCTTAACTAACTTGGACTAAAATAAGGTATCTAGGAGAATAAGGGAGGGTGGTCAGTTAGTCCTCACCTAGAGAATCAGAGCGGCGGGGAACAGTCCTGCTGTAGGACCTCAGCCAGTCCAGCTTGCCACGAGCAATGAGGTACTTCTTGGCTTTGGATAGCAGAGCAGGGAAGTCCTCCTGGGAGGCTGCAAAGCTCTCAATCTTATTCTTCACAGAGCCCAGCACCTATGAAGCACAATTGTATAATGTTTCTGATAGTTTCACATTGATACAGGCCTTTCTAGTCCCACAGCATCTGCTCCCAGCCCACCCAAGGTCACTCTAGCTGTGGCCTGGCCCACCCACTGAGCCTGGACGCACCCATGCATGCATGCATCGCACACCTGCAGCAAGGACTTGACACTGGGCTGGAAGACCATGTTGGTGTTGAGCAGGAAAGAGCGGAGCAGGGGCTGGGGGTGACAGGCCAGCTGGGCCACCAGCCCCGTCAGCAGGAAGTTGACATAGACGGAGTTCTGCAGCATGTTCTCGAGTTTGGCAAAGAGCACAGCCATGAAGGGGCCTGGAAGGGGGTGGGCACAAGGATACAAAGCCTGAACACAATGCACATCGCACGCATTCCTCCCGCAAACAAGACCCCCACTAGATGAAAATTGTAAGTATCTGAGGGTGTTAAATGACCTGTGACCACTTTCTCTAGACAAGGTAATCCAGATGCCAGCATTATAGACATTATGACTGAAGAGTCAGATCTTAGGCTCTAGAGTCAGAGATTTCATTTCAGACTTCAGATGTGCCCTGTGACTGGATAAGTTGAAAGCTCACCAACATTTAGTTTCCTATTTATAGTAAATAAAATATACCTACCTCATAAGATAATTAAGAGGACAATGAGATATCAATGTCAAATATCAAGTACCAGATCTGGCAAATTTTTTCATTTGATTATAACCATATCCTAACACTGCATTTCTCAGTTTTTAAGAAGCTTCACTCAAGAACACAACAGAATACACAGAGAGCCAAAACATCAAATCAGGTTCCATGAAGACAGAGTAACACAAAACTGGTCAGAAAGAAAGCAAAAAGATATAACAACGACAAAGAAAGAGACTACAAACTTCAAAGCAAGTAGTAAGTCTTTAGGGAACAGAGACGATGTCAGCTCTGTCTTTCAGGCACAGGGAATCAAAGAGGCAGACTAAACTCTACAGGAAAATAGTAGCTTAGTTTGGGGCACAGGAAACCGATTCAGGATGACAAGAAGGGATTAGCATTCCATTCTGGGAGAAATGCCTTAAGACATGACACTGACCACTAGAGCCACTGGATCACAGTATTTCTGATGAAAGATTTTTGGTGAAAGAGATTATTATTTAAAGTGTACTATCAAATGTGATAGAAGAATGATGAACAAGAGATGGTGAATCCTGAAACAGATATTATACCACCATCCACTCGAGGTGTCCATATGACTAGCCTTGGCTCAAAAGTAATACTAGCTTAAGAGTCCAAACAAAATCCCTAACTTTATCCTTTGTTCATTCCTGGGATATCTTGTAAGGGTTAATGCAAAGAGCACAAATGACTACAAAGAAAAGGGAAAGAAGTATCAATTAATACTACAAGACTGTGGTAAAACCACCTAGAGGTACCGAACAGGAAAGGAGAGGAGCAGAGCTAAAAGAATAGGAAGATAGTTTTTTAATAGTCTGCAAAAGAAGGAATATGGCTCCAGACAGAAGCCCCAGTGCTATACCAAGACAGTCAATCCAGGCTTACCAAGACATACAGCATACAAACTTGACTATTGACAATTAGGATAGGTGGTGCCTTATTCAACTTAAATTTTCCATGACCCATTGACGATAATCCCAGTGTAAAGCTACTGTTAGCTGTATTTTTACAATGTGCCAATATTATATTAAATGACTTTCATGTACAATGGTAGGCAAAGTGCCAGCATAAGGGGTGCCTAATCCAAAGTCTATGGTCTTAACCCTAGCCATTGCACTGCTCCCAGAAGTTTTTTTGTTTTGTTTTCCCATGATAAGATGTAGATTACATCTTGATAAAGGCTTATCTTGCTCATAAACAAAAAGAAGAGCCGGTCAAAATCTCAGGTTGGATCTAGCCTTGGGGCATCAACCCAAAAGGGCTTATCAGGTACACTTAGAACCATGCCTCAAAGAAGAATATCACTCACCCTCCAATCCTTATTAAACATAAGTCCTTAAAATAACTGTATTGGACAGTCATGGCAACCAAGAAGGTACAAGACAGTGGATGGAGAAATGAAATCAGGCCCTTCTTTGAAGAGGCAGGGAGGAAGGTGCTAAGCAGAAGAGAAAACAGCAAAAGAGCTGACTCCAGGCCATCAAAGACCTAGCAGAAGACTCAAAACCCAAATACACAGACTGGTGGAACGGCACAAAACAGAGGTGCACCTGTGTCTTTTGCACAGAACAGTACAAACATCATTCACGTGGTTCAGATGTATTTACCAAGCACAGAGCATCTTATTTACAAATCCCAGGAAATGGCCAGACTAAGGGAAAAGGAGGAACATGCATATAAGGACATACAAGGCTCAGACGTAAGTCATTATCCAAACCAGCACAAGCATGGAAAAACATATCAACAAACATGAGGGCATGGTATGACATGGTCTATATGCAGAAGGGACTCAAGCAAAATGGATGAGGGCTAGGTAAATACACAGAAATGACATAGCCAAAAAGTCTTAGAAAATCTGCACAAACATGTTGAGAACATGCAGGAGTACACAGAAGAGAAGCTTAAGTTAAATAGCTTACAGTGAAGGGCTGGCTTGGCAGCTGGTGGAGAGTCGCAGAGGGCTGCTGAGGAAGGGGCCAGGGGGCTCAGGAGGGCAGTTGAAGCTCTCGTAGGCCTCCTCCTCCTCAGGAGGTAGTGGAGGCTCTAGGGAGGCTCTGAGCTAGCTCCACCATTGCTCAATGCCACCTCCAGCTCCCGAGCTCTTGCCCAAAGCTCTCTAGTCCTGCATGCCTCAGAGTACCTCTAATAATTCCCTAACTCCTTCCTGTGGCACCAATCGTGGAACCAAACGAACCTTCTTGGCCCCTCTGGCCATGCCCTGGTACCCCATTGAGCTGCGTGAGGGGTAGGTGCCATGGGTATCCCCTACACCCACAGCTAGCCCCGACTCCCTAGATTTTCCTCCTCCCCTTCTCCCACATTGTCCTTGATCTCCTCAGGCAGTAGGCTGCGTTTCTTAGTCCGAGAGGCAAGAGGTTAGACTCAGGAGGGGGCGCTCGCCATCATAAGGGGCAGACCAGGTCGCAGGCTCGGACACAGCGGTCTACACCACGGCGTGCCTCACGAAGATACTCCAGATAATTGTCTTCTAGCTCACCAGGCTCCTCTGCAGGGCTAGGCCGTCGGCTAGGGCTGGAAGTTGGGGATGCAGTAAGCCCTGGTGAGCGAGGAGCTGGACCTGGGGACTCAGAGCCACCTAGGCTCTGCTGCCGAAGAAACAGAGCCAGGCGGGATGGTGTGGAGGGACGAGGCACTGTTACACTGAAGAAGAATCAACGCTTGGGCTTCCAGGCTTCAGAGGGAAGAAAGCATAAGCAAAATCAAGGAGATAGCTCAAGAGGAGAAAACAAAGATCTAGAGGCTAAAGAAGAAGACAGTAAGGAAGTAGAAATAGAACTATTTTGATAGCTAATTCTCATCACCCCCACACCTCACTACCTCCATCAAATTGAAAAAAATATAAACAGAGCCAGCATTTAGTGGAGCATGCCTTTAATCCATCACTCCTGGGAGGCAGAGAGCAGGCAGATCTCTATAGTTCAAGGCAGCCTGGTCTACAGAATTGAGTTCCTAGACAGTCAGAGCTGTTACACAGAGAAACCCTGTCACAAAAACAAAAAAAACAAAAACAAAACAAAAAAACATGCAAACAGAATACATAATTGAAATAAGAGAGAAGGACTAGCTCTTCCAGAAGTAATTCTCTGGAAAGTTAAGATCCTCTCCTGCAAGACCACTCATCAATTTCCCCAGAGAGGAAATTCCATCATTGTCACCACCTTCCTCCCTCACCCTAGCCTTGCTTTCTCTCTAGGCTCCCCCAGAAACCCAGCATACCCGTGATGTCCTCCCTTCTCCCTCCTCTCTGCTAGGCCCACCTCGTGCCCATGAGGCATGCTCTGGACGAGTGGGCTGGGGCATGGTCCTACAGCAGCGAGGGATTAGGAGAGAAACTTGTCAGCTGCTCGTCCATAAAGATCCACATCACGCACAGCTGGCTTCTGCTCAGCATCACATGGTTACATGGGACAAGATACCTGGGAAATAGCAGAAAGAGAATATAGGGTCAGGAAAGAAAGCACCTGAAAGCAGGCCAGTGAACTAAATGCTAAACTAGGCTCCAAGAGGCACTCATGAGGACACTCATGAGAAATCCAATACAGCCCATCACCCTGACAAAACACTAGCCCTGAGGGTCAGCCATCCCTCAGCCTGCCCCCACAGATACCTGAGAACCAGCTGAAGCAGAACATCTTCACAGCTGAGGTTCAGAAGGGTCCTGAAGAGACTCAGAGAGACCATGCAAAGCTGAGGGGGAAGGAGGGAGGGAGTCACCATAAGAGCTCTCTACCCTCCAAACTATTCACCAATGGAAGCTCCATTCCCCCAACCCAGGCCCAACCAACCACTCCAAGAATAACCTATGCACCAAGGTCTAGCACATAAACAGTATACTATGCATTAACTAGATAAACACATAATCTTTGTGAACAAGACTTTACTATTCACAGAAAATAATCAAGTGTCAGATCCACTGCAATTCTACAGACCATATACATAACTGACTATCTGTCAACATATTGATTCCATCAATGTTCCAATGAGATCCCAAGAAAACAGACACTAAGAAAGACTGTAACAAAGTAAATGATTCATAGGAAACTATAGCAATATGATAGCCAAGTAAACACCTGTCAGAAGGACTGTAGTCACACAGTAATTGAATGGCTACAATAAGAGGAACCTGGAAGAATCCCAACTGGGAAGTAGGTGGAGTCATAAGTATGGAGTTTGAATCAGGTTTCCAACCCCAGTGTATCTCAGGAGATGGGATAAAGAGAAGCTCAGGCAACTGACAGGAAAAGGAAAAAGTAAGTGAGTAGGTCAAGAACAGGAAAACCTTTTTGTTTTAGAAACAGAAGAAGCCTTATTCATATCTAGCTAGACAAAATAACAGGTGCAGTAAGCTTACCTCACTGCTCTGAATCCCAACAGCATTTATACTTTGCTTACGCAAGTATGTCAAACATCTTGGTCTTGTATAGTCTTGGCAGTGCTTGTGAAATGGCTGTGAGAGAATTAGTGGACCAATAGTAGGAAAAAGTTCACATTTGGAGTAACATGGATATCCTAAATGACCATTTTAACCAGCAGTGAGAATTCAGACTCACTCAAGATGTAGAGTAAGCAGGAAAGTAGTCCTTCAAAGATCTGACCGCCAGAATCTATAAACATTTTACTTACAGACCAGAAGAGACTTTACCGATGTGATTAAAATTATGGACCTTATGGGGCTCACAGTGTAGCTCAGGGATAGGAGTACTTATTTAGTATGCATGAGGCACTGGTATGATATACAGCATCACAGTCTAGAATAACACAGTGAGACTGCCTCAAAGAAAAAAGAAACAAAAGGCCTGGGAATGTAGCTCGGTGGTAGACTGCTTGTCTTAGCACATACAAGGCCCTGGGTTTGACTCCCAGCACTGTTTATAAGAAAAAACTGTAAAGAAAAAAAAACTGGTAAAGGGGCTCAAAAATAGCAGGGCTGTGACCCACCATTATTGGCTCTAAAGGGGGAAGAAGGCAGTCAAATTGGGAATAGTCTTCAACAGACAGCAAGAACAACAGCCCAAATATGTACTCCAGAACTAAAAGATAACTCACTGAGTTTGGTAATTTGTTTTGATAGCAATTAGAAACTAACACAGATAATCAAGCTCACAGACAAGTTAGCCAAAGTGGCTCACTTAAAGGCACAAAAGCCAAGGCAAATACCTTAAAAGGAGTGGGAAGTAGAAATGAAAGCATCTACAAGCTTAACATGGGTACCCTTCAATCAGAAGAGACCTGGTTCCTCCAAGAACCAGAAACTAAGAAGTAACAACCAAGAACATGAAAAGCTCATTTAAAAAAAAAAAAAAAAGTTGGAAATTAACAAAAGTAAGTGCTAGAGACTAAAAACAATGCAAGAAAACCAAAAAGGTTAAGATTAGGATGAAAGAATGGCAGATAAACACAAGAAGGATGGGAATGAATCTCAAGGAAATTAACTGTCAAGCAACCCACTGAGGTCAGACAGACCTAATACCATGGCATGCCCTACCTTTAAAATAAGGATAAAAGTTTATCTTTATAAAATGTTTGATATCAGAAACATATCCACCTTCTCCTTTTCTCTCTCCTCTCCAGAATGCATAATGAGAATCTTCTCAGCTCTCATTGCCTTCTCTCTTGCTCAGTCCATCTCTAGTCACAATGATCTTTCATTCCTAGAACATGTTATACTCATTCCCTATTGCATGCCCTTTTGCATGCTGTTCCCTCTGCCTAAACTGTTCTTAATATTAAACAGCTATAACTCCATTGTCTTGAGTTATAACACAATATCTTCTGAGATGTCTTCACCGGCTATTCCATTCTTTACTAAACTTTTTTTTTTTTTTTTGCACAAACAGTAACCTCAATTTTCAACTATTTTAGTAACTTAATTTGCTATTTATACTCTCGATAAAAGTAAGCTCTAAGACATCAGCAGCCATGACTGCCATTGTGTTCCCAACACCTAGTGACCTAACAGAATGTCACTAACAATACACATGTAGAGGTAGAGGGAATTTAAGTGGGCAGGTGGGTGGATGTGTCCCCTGACTACAGTTCAAATGCAGCCAATTTCAAAGAGGAGAGAAGGCAAGCCTACAAGGAAAAGCTGGACCATTTATTAGTATAGACACAAACCCCAAAGCACTCTTCTATCACCCACAGCAACTGAGAGAGTGAATAAAAAGCTTAAGGGAACTATGGAGCAATGTATTACAATCACTGCACCATGCAAAGTCTACAGCCCTGAATGGATAACTATGCTGCAGATGCACATAGTATAAAAACAAGGAAGTAAATTGAATTCTTTACTCAAAATGTCCAAAAGTTTAGTGCTTCAAACTGCCACCTTAAAGTGACTGCAAGTCAAAACCCAAAAAAGAGCAGGAACACTCTCTGACAACAGAAATCAGAGAAAGATGGCTCACCCAGGTACAGTAAGCCAGGACAGAGTTTAAGAGCCATACCCGGGAGTTGCTGCCAATGCGGGCGACAAGGGTGTCAAGGATGGTGTGGGTGTCATGCCGGTGTAACAACAGGAATCGCAGGAAGGTACGGAGCAAAGCAGCTCTGAGATGCTCCGTAGGAAAAGTTCCAGATAGGCGGTACTAGCAATCATCTCCTCCACAGAGGTCTGGATGAAGGGAGACAAAGTTTGGAGACTTAGGGTTTCCCTGCACATAAGATTCATATTCCCTGGGTTCTAGAGAACAAGAAGTATCAGAAAGGAAAAAGGACAATGCTACCCACTGCCTCCCATATAAGTTCTTTCAAAGGTCAATCATACCCCAGTCAGGTTCTCCTATGCCTCACCACCTATAATCCTTACCTTGTGCAGGGCAGGCCCATGACAGGCACCAGGAAACCATTATGGATATAATCAACCAGCTGCTTCTGCACCAGAGGGTGAGCTACCTACATGGAACAGAGAGAAAAAGGGGATTATGAAGAGTCCACTACCTGGAAGGAAGCAGAGTAATATAATAAAGATAGGTATTCTAATCCCAAGTTCTATAATAGAACTTCAGGAAATGGACCTGTTCACCCCAACTTCCCAGAATACCAAGTGTCATACCCCTTAGGAACCCTATTCCTACCTGAATAACTGCATTGCAGAACTCTAGGGAACTCATGAAGAGTGCAAGAGCTGGCACTCCGATCCAGTTTCCCGTCGCAAGCAGTGCCAATCATCTCCTGGAACCTCAATCTTTCGGGGCAGTGAGGAGTACAGGCACTCAGCCCTGTGGCCAGCACCTAAGAAAGGGTACCAAAGACTCAGATAATATAATAAGAGGGTTTTGGGAACTAACTAATCATAAGATTTGATGGGAATACAGGTAAAAGACACTACCAAGGCTGTTATTAAGTTGCCATGTGCCAGGCCCTCACCTGCAACTATCTAGTTATGCTCATGCTTCAACCCCATTCCAACTCCAAGGAGTTGCTTTTGAATCTGTAGTAAAGGGCTCTCCCTGACACCTAGCCTTTCCACATCTTCCTGGATAGGAAGATGCTGTCCAATATTTCACATGCCACACCCTACCCCCCCCCCCATCCTAGGGTTTGCTAACCGGGCAGAAGTAAGAGTGATCAGCGATGTAGCGGCCCACAGTGGGGGCTCCCATCTGAGAGAGCCATGAGCAGAAGTAGAGCATCACGGGCCTGCTGGCCAGGTGCCTTCTCGATGGACAAAGGGAACAAGGCGAGAAAGAGGAGAAGACGTGAGCAGCTCCAGGCTCAGGAGGTGGCTGCAAGAAGAACTCGAGCAATGAAGGCTCCCGAGCAACACACACACACAGTTGGCTGAGAAAGTAGCACCAGGCCTTCATCCAGTGCTGGGCTACTGGGCACAGGGCGCCACAGGCATCCAGCAGGGCAAGCAGAGCCTCACGAACTGGCCCATGCCGCAACAGAGGCTGGCGAGCTTCGCTCACTAGCATCTCAAAATAGTTTCAGCTGCTCAGCCCGCCGTTCCTCGACCCCATCCCCAAACTCATCCCATTGCAGCTGCCATGTTAAACACTCGGCTCAGCAGATCTTCATGCAGAGCAAACTCCAGCAAAGGCCCAGGCCTGAGGGGCGAAGGGACAGCTCGATCCTCTGCCAGCAATGTTAGCATTTGGTAGGTGTGGTTTCGCACAGCACTGAGATCATCTGCACCTCCAGCAGCTGCCCGTGGGCCTTGCCGCTCCAGGATTCGAACCACCTGACACAAAGA
>NW_023504130.1:0-13000 GCF_004664715.2 Peromyscus leucopus
CAGAAAAGAGGAAAAAATCTAAGATGATAAGGTAACTAAATGGGGTGATAAGAACACAGAGCTCTGAAAGTTAGGACCACTAGGGTGAGTAACAGACTAGGTATTTTGTTATGGAGTCTCCTACCTGGGACCAGTGATTCTTGAAGACCATGAGGCATGTCTCAGGATCAGCCATGACAGGAGTCTGCAGACTGGCCCCTTGAGGTACTCGGTGCCCAGGGACCCGGGAGGCCAGCCTGCTCAGCCAGTTCATCTTCTCCATGAGGCAGGCTGGACAGGGCCAGCAGCCAGAGGACTATACTTTGAGAATGTACCAACTGGAGGTTTTCTCCACTTCTGTCTCCAATCTGCTTCATCCGGTCTGTAGGAGCCAGTAGCTGGCCATAGAGACAGAGTACACCAAAACTGGAATTGCAAGCCAGAGTTGACTGCCCAGTCCAGAGTTGCAAATCTAAATTCAAAGGGAGAAGATGAAAAGGATAAACAAAGCCCACCTCTCTCAACTTCCCTGAAAGAATAACTCAGAAGCATTCCACATAGCCAGCACTGGTGGTGGTGCATGCCTTTAATCCCAGCACATGGAAAAGCAGAGGCAGGTGGATCTCTGTGAGTTCAAGGCCAGCCTGGTCTACAGAACAAGTTCCAGGACAGCAAGGGCTACATAGAGAAACCCTGTCTCAAAAACAAACAACAAAGAACTCAGGTCCACATAGTCAACACATGAAACTTACAATGCCCAAAATAGAAGCCTAATTTCTACCACCAAACCTGTAGCTTCCTCAAAATTTTTTATCTCAGTAAATGTCACCAACATTGCACCTATATGCTTAGATCAAAACCTGGGCATGGCCCTTGCTTATCCTTTCCTTCCAATATCGAATTCATCAGCAAATCTTGTCATTTCAAAGGACTATAAGTTCAAAGCAGCTTGAGCTACATAAAGTTCAAGACAAACTGAAGCTACACAGTTTTAAGACTTTGTCTCAAAAAGAAAATAAAAAGGATGAAAAAAAAAGTTACAAAAAAATAAAAACATGTCTCACTATTACAATAGTTTCTAATTTAGCTTTGAGGTAGGCTCTCGTATATTGAACAGGCTAGCTTTGAACTATGTTGTTTTCTGATCTCTTTAAGGTTGCTCAATACCCAGCTCCCAAATAAATCACACACGGAGGCTTATTTCTTAATATTAAATTCCCAGCCTTAGCTTGGTTTGTTTCTTGCCAGTTTCCTTAACTTTAAATTATCCCATATGGTGTTTGCCTCTGGGCTTTTCCCATTCTCTTACTTCTGTAAAATCTTACTCCATGGCTTGCTGTGTAGCTGGATGATTGGCCCCGGGCCCTCTTCCTTCTCTGGCTACTTCCTTCTTTCTCTCCCAGATTTCTCCTTCTAAATATTCCCTCTGCCTGCCAGCGCCCACCTATCCTTTTTTCCTGCTTGCTATTGGCCATTCAGTTCTTATTAGACCATCAGGTGTTTTAGACAGGCACAGTAACACAGCTTCAAAGAGTTAAACAAATGCAACATAAACAAAAGTAACACACCTTAGAGTAAGTATTCATATAACACTACGTAACCCAGCTGGCCTCAAAATTCATCATCCTCCTGCCTTACTGTCTCACCTTTGCAATGCTCGTGATTAGAGATGCATGCCACATATACCTGGCCTAAAATTGACCTCCTGAGAGTTTATTTTCTCCATTTAGCAACCATATTACTTTTCTCTCCTCTGTTGGCAGCCCCCAGTGACTTCCTATCACACTAGAAACTAATCCTAATTCTTTACCTTAACGTACAGAAGCCTGTACATGTAATCACTCTAAGCTCTGTCAGTCTCCTCCTCACTCATACTTTATCACAGGTCTTATTTTCTATTCCCTGACCCTAGAATGTTCTCCAGCTCTTCCCATTGCTTTCACAATTCTATTTAAATGCAATCTTCTTCTCAGAGAAGCCCACCCTACTTAACAATTTTATCTAAATACTTTATCTTCCCACCTTCATTTTCTAGTTTCTTAATCCCTTAATAGATTCTATGACCTGAAATCTATCTTATTTACTTATCTTCTTCATGAAGAGCTCAGCTCTTTGAGGACAGGATCGGCCTATCTTAATGACTTTTTTTTATCCTCAGTGGCTAGAATAGTACCTATCTGTTGAATGCTTAAATAAATACTTGCTCAATTAATGGACAAATGAACCACATGTACCCAACTAGCTACTGACCCACAGCTCCTTCTCCATCGAACCTAACACCTCCTCATCAGTCTAACGAGCAAACACTCTTCACAGGAACCACGTGGTTCAGCCTTGTTTTCTCTTTAGACTCAAAAGGAGCTTAAAGAACCCAGAAATCTGATAGCAATCCCATACTCTGACCTACGATTATATTAACCAACACCACCTTTCATCCATTTGTCTCACAATCACCTCATCATAACTAAGGAAGGTGGCAACTGTGCTGAAGGACACCTTTTGTAGATGTGATCTCACAATGGGAAAGCCAGTCCGAAAGATCATGGAAGGTATACGCAACTGATTAACTCAAGGTACAATGAATGGTACTGATAAAGTTCTGGGCAGTGTGCTAAGTAACCACTGGAAATACAGGTAAAACAAAAATAGGATGGGGTGGGCAAAATACACAAAAATATTTGCAAAACTGTAATAGAAGAGTGAAGAAAAGCAACTAACTCTTCTGGAGTGCTGTAAGAGGGTTCCACAGAGACAGTATCTGACTTAGGTCTTTAATGATGACACACTAGTTACATGAAGAGCTTTCTTCATAGCAAAAACAATAAAGCCAGGCAGAATGGCTCACACCTATAATCCCAGCACTTGAGAGGCTGAGGCAGGAAGGTCATTAGTTCTAGTATAGTCTCAGCTATAAGTTAAAAAACAAATCTCAAAAAAATAAAGCCTAACAAAAGTACAGCACTGGGGGGAAAAAAAGCATGTCATATCTGAAAGGAGACTGCCGGTTTAGTGTGGCTTAACCACTACTTAAAGAGCAGAGGCATGGTACTGAGTTGAAAAGTTAAGAGTGAAAGTTACAAACACCACTGAATGTCAGGCTATAGGAATTTGAGGTTTACCCATTGACATCCTTAAGACAAAAAAGTTTTAACAGAGACATGATAAGATCAGATTTACCTTTAAAATTACCTCAGCATAGAGCAGAGAGGGACAGATGTCAGTAGACAAGTTATAAAAAGTTGTTTCAATGGTCTCTTTTTAAAAGTAATGGCATAAACTAAGGTAGCAAAATACCAATAAAAAGCTAAATCTTGGGCCGGGTGGTGGTGGCGCACGCCTTTAATCCAGCACTCGGGAGGCAGAGCCAGGTGGATCTCTGTGAGTTCGAGGCCAGCCTGGGCTACCAAGTGAGTCCTAGGAAGGCGCAAAGCTACACAGAGAAACCCTGTCTCGAAAAACAAAAAAAAAAAAAGCTAAATCTTAGATTTACCTCTATCTCACCATGTCCTGTGCAGTAAGTATTCATATCAGTAATGTCTTTGCACATTACTTATACTGTGTTTCTTCTATTTCTGCAGGGAGCCATATCATTCATTCTTTGAAATCCGACCAACAAACCATTCAAAATGTTTGTGAAACTAAATGTTGGCTCAATGTAATTATAATAGCCAATGTATATACTGAACACTTACTACATACATACCAAGCTCTGCTCTAAGCACTACTTATTTACAAATGAAGGAAATCAAAACCCAGAGAAGCTACAAAAACTGCCCCAAAATTAGCCAGCTGGTAAGCAGCTAGACATAGGATATAACTGAAAGATAAAATTTCTCTGGATTTAAAATCAAAAGGTGAAAAATAAGACCTGGCACATACAGGAGCAAGTGAGGTGATTAAATCAACTAACACAGGAGACTTGGGAATGACACTGTTAACTATCTTGTAACACAAAAGGGGAACTGTGCTTCACAAAAAGGTAATGAGATCAGGTATAGTACATACCTGAAATCCCAGCACTCAGGATAAAGCAGAAAGACTGAGCCTCCCTAAGCTGCATACAGGTCCCAGTACCTAAGCTACAATAGCAAAGAAACTACCTTAGAGGGAAAAAGAATAAGATGGAAGAAGAGGAGGAGACAAAAAGGACAGACGACAACAGTTTTAAGTATAATTAAATTTTGAGATGCTTAAAGAACTATAATATTAAAAAAAAAAATGGGATAGGAATGTAGTCCCATTGGTAGATACTTGTCTAACTCTCAGAAAGCCCTGGGTTCAATCCCCAGCACCACATAAACCAGAAATGATGGTACACTGGGAAGGTGGAGAAAAGACTGGGCAGAAATCCTAGATCATTTTCAAATACAAAATGAATTGAAAGCCAACCTTGGTTGTGGGAGGCTGGCAAAATAATAATAATAATAATAATAATAATAATAATAATAATAATAATAATAATAATATCAGATATAAATTCAGAAGTTAACTGGTGGTGCACGCCTTTAATCCAGCACTCGGAGGCAGAGCCAGGCAGATCTTGTGAGTTCGAGGCCAGCCTGGTCTATAGAGCGAGAGCCAGGAAAGGCGCAAAGCTACACAGAGAAACCCTGTCTGGGGGGGGGCACAACAACCTAAGGGCTAAATCTTAAGGAACACCAGGACTTAGGAAAGCAAAGTGTGGTGGGTTGAATGAAAATAGCCCCATAGGTTCACAGGAAATGGCACTATTATGAGGTTTGGACTTGGAGGAAGTGTGTCACTGGGAGTGGGCTCTGAGGTTTCAAATGCTCAAGCAAGGTCCAGTGTCTCCCTCTCTTCCTGCTGCCTGCTGATCCAGATGTAGAACTCTCAGCTCCTTCTCCAACACCATGTCTGCCTGCAAGCCATGACTCTGAACCTGTAAGCCAGCCCAATTAAATGTTTTCCTTTATAAGTTGCCATGGTCATGGTGTCTCTTCACAGCAATAGAAACCCTAAGATACAAAGAGAATTGGTAACAAAGATTTAGCCAAAGGTAATGGTGTATGCCTATAATTCTAGCACTTGAGAAGCTGAGGCAGGAAGATTTTCAGTTTGAGACCAGCCTGAGTTATATAACAAGAGAATTTCTCAAAAAAAAGAAAAGAGAAAAACAAGACTGTGGGACCCTCAGAAGTTTCCTAATGAGATCTGAGTTTGCTTTACCAGCAGGGCTGCATAAGGGGATGGATTGACCACATGTATGGTTACCAGTTGTTTGGAAGGGTCTGCACTTGGGCTATGTGGTATGCTTTGATCTAGCAAGGGGAAGAAGGTCTTTTGCCCCGCCCCTTGGCACTGTTATAAAAAGCCCTTATGAAGAGCCAGAAGGGGACAGTGGATTTTGATCCAGGTCCTCCGGAAGCTATCCTATGTTTCTGTTTGTTTCTCTCCCCACTATATTTCTATCTACAAATTCCTCATGCCTCTCTCTTCCTCATCAGGAACCCTGTAAAAAGGTGGGAGCTGGCCTCCCACACAAGACAAAAATACCAAGCATAGTGGTGTATGCCTTTTAGTCCCAGCACTCAGAAGGCAGAGGTATATGGAGTTCAAAGCCAGCCTAGACTTACATGGAGGGGCCTCCAGACTAGCTAGAGCGCATAGAGAGACATTTGGCACTGCCCCCCTCAAACAGACACACACACACACACACACACACACACACACACACACACACACACACACAAGACAGTAAAAGTAGTCAGAAATTAAAGGAGAAATCCAAAATACAATGATATAGAAACCAGAAAATGGGTGTTTCAAAAAAGACTAGAGGGAGATTGCCTAAAATCCCATAGAAAACAAAGCAGAATGAAGGTGGAAAACAGTCCACTGGTTTATTGAATTTTTAATATAATCTTAGAAAAACAGTTAAAGAATGATTGAGAACCAGAGAAATATAAAATGTACTTTAACAAATTTCAGTAACATAGAGAAGAACAAAAATAGGGCAATTCTTGTATAAAAAAAAAAAAAAATGAGGAGGTGGGAGTCAAGAGTTCATATGGTTCTGAACTGAATGCTGGCCCAGGCTGTTACTCCAGGCACCTGGGAGGCTGAAGCAGGAAGATCACACACAGTTCCAGGCCAGCCTATGCACAAAGTAAAGAGTTTGTGTCAAAAAAAAAGGGGGGGGTGCTTTTGTTTTGGGTTTGGGGTGAAGCCTCATGGCTTTTTTTGTTTGTCAACTGAGAAAATAAGTCTGAAGAAAGGAAAAGTTGATATAATGGATAAGTAAGTTAGGGATAACAGACAAAAATAAGAATAAGGTTTCTGAGAAAGAAAGGCATATAACAACCTTTTTGAGAAGGAAGGAAAACAGTAGTACAGGGTGAGTGCCACCTCAGGTAACTATAAAAGCAAAATCAGAGGGAAGTGTCTACCGCCTCTTCCCCCAGCCTGCCCTTCACTCAGGAAACTAACAGTAGGGAAAAGGAGAAGTGAAAAAGTAAAAAGCCACAGAATGTGTGCTCACTCTTCATAGATAGCGTCCTATAAACCACACAAACAAGCATGCGCACTAGTGGCTATGACCAGAAAGGATGCACTGGAAAAAGTACTTACCCACAGTCCCAAGGATTTGAGGTCCCAGGAAGATACAGGCTAAGCAACTCAAAGCCCACAGTTAAACAATAAAACTCTCCCCTCTTATTGCTATTAACCTTTCAATACTATACCATATACCAGCTTGTGTTGGTTTTCTTTAATCACTGCCTATACCTTTTGTAAATATAGTCCCATTATTAATTAAACTCTTGTGAAACCCAGCCTGAGCCATCTGCACCTGCCACCTGCCAAGGAGCTTGACTGATACAAGAATATCACTGTTACAGAGAACTCTCTACAACATATCTCATTTGAGGGCTGAAAACAAATAGAGCCTTATGCTCAGAAAAGAATAACACAAATAGTAGGTAAGGCATGAGCTCTGAAATTCCTTCAAACAAAAATCTAAATCTCAGTGCACTAATCTTCCAGTTATGTGATCTTAAATAAATTACAAATCTGAGCCTGTTTCCTTGCCAAAAAATTTCTAACAAATGAGTATTCTTTTTTTTTTTTTTTTTTTATTTTTTTTTGAGACAGGGTTTCTCTGTGTAGCTTTGCGCCTTTTCCTGGAACTCACTTGGTAGTCCAGGCTGGCCTCGAACTCACAGAGATCCACCTGGCTCTGCCTCCCGAGTACTGGGATTAAAGGCGTGCGCCACCCCCGCCCGGCCATTCTTTTTAAGAATTAAGTAAGAGAACAGCATTCTGGGCATAAAGCAAATACCCTGTAAACTGTTCCTTTGCTCTTTTCCTTTCTGATCCTGTTTGGCCAGGGTGCTCACATCTCTGAGATGGGAGCTCTAATCTGCTCTAATGTGTGTCTCTCACACACAAGCCTCAGTAAGCTCAGCAAAAATAAGCTCTTAATGTGTCCAAAACAAAACCCCCTCCAGGTTCTGAAAGACTAAAAAACTCCTATCTTGCAATGTATCTGGGGTACCCACTCTTGCTCTCCTGCTTAACTACCACAAAGCACCTACAGATATAAGACTGACTCTCCCCCTGCCCCAAGGCCTTTTCTCACTATTTCCTGCAGCCCCTGAAAAATAACCACTTGGAATCTGCACCTCAGAAATCAAAAATGAACACTTTATCTAGGCCTTGTTCAAATATTGAAAAAATATGAAAGGCCATTCCTTGGTATTCCTGCCACCTACTCAATCCAAGCAAAATTCAAGACAAGATAAAGAGGGCAGAACTGCCATATAGTTATGATGCCCTTTGTCCCACAGCAAAGTCAGAAGAAAAAGCCCCCCCCCCCACTCTCTCTTCCTCCTCTCTCCTCCCCTCCCCTCCCTCCCCTCCCATCCCCCTCCTCTCTTCTCCTCTCCTGATTTATCTACAAGCTCAACCACAAGGTGAACAGGGAAAAAGCAGCTGATTTCTCCAATCCACACATGGCCAGAGTCGCCACTCACCTCAGGGTCCAAAACACAATACAACTTTAATAGGCCTACACAGCAAAAGGTGTCAACCAACAACAAAACAGCAGAGACAGGAAGTGGATCAGCCTCAGCCTCCATTAAGAACCTTTGCCCTGGGTGAGGCAAAGAGAAAGAAGCAGGAAGGGACTTTACCAGGCAAGAAAAGACCAAATGACCTTCCAAGAACAGACCTCTTCTAAGCAAGACTGATTATTGGCATAAGGCTGTTACCCCAAACACTGAAAGTGGAAAGACCTGATTAAACCTGTAGAAATACAGTTGGGGCTGGGGGGCACTAAATAGCCTATCCACCTGGAACTCAACTCACACATACCTTCCCTGCTTTTCCATGTCTTGGACAAATGGACTACCAGATATGGCCCACCTCCCCCATAACCACCTCAGCCTCTTGCAGGCATCTCTTCATCTGAGTGGATCCTCATAAGGCACGAAGTGAACTTCTAGCACACAGTAACTGCTTTACAACAGTGACTCTCAATGTCACACACCCGTTATCTCTACCCCTGTTGTTTGAGGGTGACAAAGAGGAATGTCAAAGACTGGGTGAATTTAATCCTAAAGGGTAAGAAAAGTTCAATGGGCAGAGAAGAAAAGATGTTCCTAGAAGAGGAAGCAGCTTTTTACAAAGATTTCAAGTCTAAAAAAGCAACATGTTTGTTAGAGAACTGTGAGCAATTTATTCAAGCTAGAACACGAGGAAGGAGTGGCAGCAGACAAGGAATGAAGAGGTGAGCCGAGGCCATATTAAGAAATTTGGATGTTGTCCTACATGCTACAAAGAGCCAAAGTTTTTAAGCAGTGTAGTACCATGCTTGCATTTGTATTTTTTAGAAAGATCACTCTAGGAATGGACAAGAAAAAGATCAACTTTTAAAGCAATAGGCTTAAAAAACTATAATTAGGTAAGTGCTATAGAGCTAAGGAACCAGGCTAAAGTTGGTGAAGATGTGGCAATAAAGATAACGGAGGGAAAAGTATATTACCATCTTAGTGACTAACTAAATTTAGGAGGTGAAAGGAACAGAAAGAATAGAAGATGACACATGGGTGAAAAAACAGGTCATGGCCAAACGCTAAGTTCTGTTCCAGGCATGTTAATTAAAAAGATACCTGTGGAGATAATATGCATACCTGGATATGTATATTTAGAACACAGGGAGAGATTGAGACAGATACAAAGAAGTAATCACATCACTGTGGTGTATTTTTTATATTTCACATTCTCCCTCTAAACTAAAACTGTCTTTTTTTTCTCCTAGCCAGAATGAGAACTCTATGCAACTCTATGCAAGTTCTATGCAACTTCAACAACTTATTTCTATTGTTACCTTATGGGAACTGTATTCTCAACAAGAATTTCATTGAATGAATAAATGAATGAGTAAGAATGCCTGATACATGAAAGATATGGAAAAAAAATGATTACACACACACACACCACCACAAAAAGGCTTCAATCACTACAGCGTCCTCATCCACGTTTCACCCTCTCAGACCTACCATTCTCTATATATCCGAAATCAAAATCCATGTTAATTGATGCGTTACTGTGGCAACAAAAGAGTTTAGTATAGCAAACAAAAGGTTTTCCAGATCCTGTGCCTTCTCTAGTACAACCAAGAATTTAGACAGACCCTAAGAATGCTCTAACATGCTAGCCATGGTAGTGAACACCTTTTATCCCAGCACTTGCAATGTAGATGCAGCAGATCTCTGTGTTTTAGGCCAGCCAAGGCTACAGAGTGAGACGTATCTCCAAAAAGAAAAAAGAAGGAAGGAAGGAATCCTCTAACAAGTTATTATGAATATGCACCAGATACTATACATAGCTATTCCATGTCACTGACACAATATTAAAGCCCTCATTCCTATGACACTCTGTCCCCTTAATCTCTTTCCGCAAACAGAACAATTACAAATCATAAAGACGTACTTCTTGCCAGTATGAGGTTCATGACAACTTTCCAATACATGTGTCTTTTGCCCACATCACCTTTACTTTCTATTTCAAATCTTCCTCAAGTAATCACCACTATGAAGATGCCACATTTTGAGTTGTTTTGTATCCCTGTGTGACCTCTAGCTTCTAAATCTGAGTCCTCATCTCTAAAATAAAATGCCTTCCTTTACCTATTTCACAAGCTATCAATATAATTTCAGCAAATTTTGAGGTTGCTATGTAAAGCCTGAAACTTTTGATTTTATACTGAATTGTTATTTAATATAAAAAGCATGAATGCTATTCAGCTATCTGAAGTTACATAAAATAACTATATAAGTACATGTTTCTTCAACCTAAAACAACACACACACTACTATCATTCCAAACGTCAGGATTTCATGAACCAATAAAATATTTTTTTAATTAAAAATTAGGGGTAGTCATTTTTTATTTTCATGACTTTCTTTAAACTTAACATCTACTTTAGCCCTGCCCCCCCTTTTAGCAGTGTTAGGGATCAAACTCGGGGTCTTGAACACCACAGGGCACTCTTTCACTGAGCCACACCCCTCAAGCTATAACTTTATCTTTAGATCTTTCTTCGTATCTTATATGAATGAACACTACCATGGACTGGATCCATGGCTCAGTGTTTAGGAACCACAACTCTACAGCCTGTTACACTTGTAGGTCCTTATAAAGTTCTGATTATCTGGGCAGGCTGCCAAAGGTTTTATCATTATGAAGAAGGCCTCTTTGGCCTCCCGAGAGAAGAAAATCTATCTGTAATCACAGGATGAAGTAACTAGCTCTGAAGCTGATATTCTGGAACAGAATGTGTACTGACGCTGCCTCTAATTCTCAAGGGATGATCTTCATAGGAAAGACCTAAACATTGTGATGGCTAAGGAGGCTCAAGATGCCTCAGCTACCTAGCAGACTGTTAGTAGAGAAGATCCAGTGATTTGAAAATGGCCATCATCACTGAGTGAGTCCAACTTTCCAAAATTCATGTGTGTGGATTGGTAAGGAGATGGGCTTGTTTAAAATACAAATAAAATGAACTCAACTACAGGGTATAGAGTAGGGATGGACTGTAAAAGAATAGAGGAAACGTTTCTGGGTGGTAAAAGTGTTTGGCATCTTGGTTTCACAAATGTGCACAAACGTTAAAACATGTCGATTAAAGTACAGTTTACTGTACAAAAAATTTACCTCCATAAGGCAATGTTTTGTTTTTTGCTTTTCAAACTCCTGTGGAGAGTAAACCTAAATTCAGTGCTTCATGTGACAAGCGGATGTGACTTCCATGAGAGTACAATTAGCAAATGATAGTACAATACAGATGACAACCATAGGTTAAGGAGGAATGGAGTAAGGGATGTCCAGAATCGGGCAGAAGAAAAAAACAAAACAAAATACAAAATACAAGCAGCTCTACCTCTCCACCCCTCCCCAAAAAACTTCATGAAGGTTTCATCTTAAAGTCTGCCTTACAAAAGTGGAACCCGAGGAAACTGGTTCAGTTATTATTCTGTGAATGACTAGACTTCAAATATTTTTATTATCATAGTTATTATTGCTCATGATGCTGTTTGTGTTTTAATTTTTTTTTTCCCCTCTCTAAAATGTCCATGGGTGCAGGGTAGCCATGTGCACAACACATGCACCTGTACTGTCCTTACTTGCTCTAAAACTATTGCTCTCCCTGGACAGACTGGGCATCAAGAAGGCCCCACAACCAACCTCATCTCTTATCCAAGTCTCACAACCCTCAGTCCCTCTTCCTCCTCCGCTCTGTCTTCAACTCCTTCATCAAGGCTCAGCCATCCCCCGCAAGTTCCCGCCTTGGCCTTCAATGCTCCTCATCCTCGTACAGGCCTTACCCTCTCAACTCTTGTCCCAGGACGTCCTCACCTTTCCAAGCTCAGCGAACCCACATCCTTTGCAAACGGTGTTCATGAGTCCCTTTAACTTGGCCCTTCAGAAAGCAAGCCAGGATCTCCTCTAGCTGGCTTCTTCCTGATCCACAGCACCCAGGCAGTCCCCCTGTCCGTCCCCGCCACCTCAGACGCTCGCAGCCCCTCACCACCTGCCAACCCCTCACCCTGTCCCCTCACGCCAGCAATTCCCAAACCCGGTGCGGTCATCCCGAACCCCCTCCGGCACCTTGCGCCTCTGCGCGCGCCGCAGCCCACGCGTCGCTTTCGCTTGCACTACGCCGCCCTGCCCGGGCCTGTCGGCGGCCGGGCTAGGTGAGTTCAGGCCGCCGCCATCGCTCCTCAGGCGCACCAGCCGCGCCCCGCCCCGCGCCACACGCAGCCCGCGCCCCCGCGCACCTCACGCAACCGCCCAGCGACGCACGGCTGGGCAGCGGCGTGCCAGCTCATTGGCCCGGCCAGGCCCTAGCTAGAGCGTCGACGCTCGTTTCCCGGCAACGGCCGAGCGCAGGGGCGGGGTCGCAGTCCGCATTCCAAGGAAGGAGCGAGTCCACACCCCCAGGCCCCGCCCCCTCCCGCCTCAGACTCCGCCCTTCTGAGGATTCCGGCGTTTCATAGGGGCCGACCTGAGAAGAGGCGGGGGCCTGCGGGCAGGGGCGGGACCTGAAGAGAAACATTCGAACTAGACGGGAGACCGTTGCTTCTTGGGAGGGACAAGCCTCTGAAGCCAGGAACCGCCTAGCCTTGGAAGGCACCCGGCTGGAGGGCGAGGACGAGGACGAGGGGGCGGGACCACAGGTCCTGGGCGGTGCTTTAGCGTCCAGTGGGCGGGGCTTATTCTGAAGGCTACGCCCAGGGCCAGTCTGTGGGCAGGGCCTGTGGGAGAGCGATCCTAGACTTAGGCTGATGGCCACCAAGGTAGCTTGTTCTCGCCAGACTTGTGCACGCAGCTTGGATTCTACCTTCCTACCCGCGGAGACTGCCTCTTCCTGGCTCTCCCAAAGCTTCCATGACCCCGTAGAACACGGAATAAGTTCCTACATGACAGTCTGAATTCCTGGTCCATTAGAACCGGTCTCAAACAGTTACAACATAGTATATTAGGGCTGTATAAGAAGAAG
>NW_023504131.1:0-12149 GCF_004664715.2 Peromyscus leucopus
ACAAGAATGGCCCATTAAACTCTGAGAGAGTGTTCAGTAGTGTTTCCAGTCAAAAAATTCAAAAGACTACCCCCAATTCATCCCTAAATCACCACTGTTAGGTTATCACAGAAGTAGCCCCACTTCTCTGAGACCAATTTCTGCCTGATTTCATTTCTGTTGCTATGACAAAAACACCATGACCAAAGCAACTTGTAGGATTTTTTTTAAAAAAAGACTTTATATATATAATTCCAGGTTATACTCCATTACTGAAGAAAGTAAGTAGGAACTGAAATCATCACATTTATAATCAAGATCAGAGGAAGAAAAATGTACCCACATTACCTTTTTGCTTGTTCAGGTCAGTTGCTTCCATCTCCCTACCTGGAAATGATGCTGCCTAGGGACTGAGCTGGTTATTCTAACATCAGTTAGCTTAAGACAACTCTGGGTTCTGGGTCACAGTGCCTTATAGGCAGGTCCAGCCATGTTCTGTAGATGTGTTTTTCTGTCCCACCTGCCAGAGTCACAAATAACCACACTGAGATTTCTTATTGATAAGTATTGAATACCCAGATTTTGGGTATCCTCTGGGGATGCAATAAGCCAGTCAAGCTGAATTAATAAGACCAGGTTTAATAAACAGCTAAGCAACTTCTGGGAAGGCAGGAGGGAGAGCACAGAGCAGATTGGAGCCCCAGTTATTGGGTATGCTCCACCAATGTCATAAGCCAATTAAGCCAAATTAATAAGTCCGGGTTTAATAAACAGAGTGAAGCAACTCCTGGGTGACTCTTGGGAAGGCAGGAGGGAGAGCCAGGGCAGATCTGGTGACCAGGTCTTCAATATCCTGTTGGCGTGGTCTTGAGAAGCCCCGGTGGAGGGGCTGACCCTTGGCATTCTGAGGGTGGGGTCTGGAGAGGGCAGCTCCTGGGGAGATCCTCAACACTTATTACTTATGAAAGCTCAGCTGATAGCTTAGGCTTGTTTCTAACTAGCTCTTTTAACTTAAATTAACCCATTTCTATTAATTTATTTTCTACCTCATGCCTATATACCTTTACTCTACTTCCCATACTGCTTTCTCTGAGTTCTGATGTCTCCTTGAGTCCCTGCCTTTCTTCTTCTCAGAGTCCTCTGTGTCTAGCTGCCCCACTATACCTCCTGCCCAGCTAATGGATGTCTAACTTTTTATTAAACCAATAAGAAGGTGTCTTGGCAAAGACACATCTTCACAATGTACAAAAAGATTATTCCACAACAATGCTCTTCGTGGATGTATTATCTCTGGCTGCTTTTAAGCTACAGAGGCAGAGTTGAGCTGGTGTGACTGAGACTGTCTGACCTGCAAAGACTTTGACATTGACCAGACAGCTGTATTAGTTACTTTTCTGTTGCTGTGATAAAACACCACAACCAAAGGTAACATACAGAAGGAAGGGTTTTGAGGAAGCTTATAGTTTCAGAGGGACAAGAGTCCATCACCTCACAGCAGAGAGGCATGGCAATGGACATGCATGGTGGCTGGAGCAGCAAGCTGAAAACTCATGTGTTTTTAGTGTAGTTTGGTTTGATTTGGTTAGGTTTGGCTTTTTGAGACAAAGTCTTACTTTATGGTTCCAACTGTCTTAGAACTCACTAGAACTCAGATTGGCTTCAAAACTCATAAAGATCAACCTAGCCCTGCCTGTTAAGTGGTGGGATGAGAGCCACTTGACACCATGCCCACTACCTGAGAGCCCGCATCTTAAACCTCAAGCAAGGTCCAGAGATGAAGAAATAGGAATGGGTTTTAAAGCCACACCTCCAGTGACATTCTTCCTTCAGCCAGGCCTTACCTCCTAAACCTATCCAAACAGCTGCTACCAACTGGGGACCAAGTGTTCAGACATCCTACTCTATAGAGGACAGGCTCATTCAAACCACCACACTAGACATTCACAGGGGCATTTAGGAGATCATCCCTGAGTAACAGGGCAGTAATGGAGTGATACAAAAGAATGACTATACTTGACACAGGACTGAATGGTCACTCTTGTTGGGACCTGATCAGTTCCCCTAGGAATTAAATCTGGGTTTGTCTTTAAAGTGTAGTTGAAGTTTTTCTCCTGTGTTCTGCCTGGTCCACAGCTGCTCAGACCCAAGTAAACACACAGAGGCTTATATTAATTAAAACTGCTTGGCCATTTACTCAGACTTATACTGACCAGCTCTTACACTTAAACTCAGCCCATTTCTCTTAATCTATATGTTGTCATGTGTTCTGAGGCTTTACCTGTGTGCCATTACATGCTGCTCCCTGGATGGTGGGCTGGTGTCTTCTGACTCAGCCTTCCTTTTCCCAGAATTCTCCTTGTCTGCTTATTGCACCTATACTTCCTGCCTGGCTACTGGACAGTCAGCCTTTTATTTATCAACCAATCAGAGCAATATATTCACAGCATACAGAACATCCCACAGCACTTAAGCGATTCAGTTTTAATTGTTTTATTGATCTATGCTTTGACTGAATGTATATATGTATGTATGTGCACCACATGTATGCCTGGTGCTCTCAGAGGTCAGTAGAGGACATTGGATCTCATGGAACTGGAGTTACAAGCAGTGGTGAGCCACCATGTATAGTTGCTGAGAATCAAACCTGTATTCTCTGCAAGAGCAACAAGTGTCCTTAACTGCTGCATCACCTCTCTAGCCCCAATGGTTCAGTTTAAACAATAGGCACAGGAGTCTGGGGTTTTCATGGGACAACAGCTCTCAGCTTCTTGATCATCTGTTCTGTCTTTAATTATTAAATCTAGCCACATCTGGGTTGGCTAACCATCTCTCTCTATTTAGGATTTCTGTGTTCTATTAGCCATGACCCCCTTAAGCAGTTAGGCTTCAAGGTGGGTCCCCCTTCCTCATCAATGGACCACTGCCCTTGGTGTTACTGCCTCCTGACCACTCCACCTGATGGGATTTTCTATACAATGCAGCCGGGATTCCAAGTTAGAAATTCCATTTCCTAACACCATCCCAACCTTGAGCCATCATCATCCCTGGGCTTCAAGCAATGCTGGTGCTCTTCTCCCTGGTCATGCTCACTGTGCTTCTCCATAGGGGTGCTCCAGCAAGATGGTTTCTGCTCACTCCCCCTGGAAATGATTGCTGATACATCTACTCTGGCACATGCACTTCTCTGAGTTTTTTTTTTATCACCACCCTTCTACTACCAGATTTAACCAGCCTAGATTTTCTTTGTCCTGTAGTGTGGGCTATCCTCTGACCAGTTCTATGAAGCCATCCCTGGAGCACTGCAGTATGTCCAGGGATCTGGCATGTGTTGTTCTAGAATTATTCTTTTACTGTGGTAATACACTATTGAGAGCAATGAAAGAGAGAAACTGATTTATTTGACTTCTATTTCTAAGCTTGTCTGTCACTGAGGGAAGTCAGGGCAAGACTCAGAAGCAGGCCGACTAGCTGTTCCACACAGCATTATCTATGACCAAGGAACTTATTCACAGCCATAGAGGAATAGCAGGAAACAGGGAGGATGCACTTCGCTGTCTGGATCACTAGCTCCTGCATAGCTAGATTTCTTATCCAACCAGATACCACCTGCCCAGGGAATGTTAATGCCCACAGTGGCTGGGCATTCCTACATCATTGACAGTCAAAACAGTTCCTTCAATAGACACTCCCTTCATAGGTGACTCTAGGCTGTTATCAAACTAACAGTTAAAGCTAATCAGCAAAGATGTCCAAGTCTATGATCTGAGAGTACAGATCAGGAAAAACTGTCTCCATGAAACTTCTGCTCCATCCTCACCCTGCTCCACTCTGCCCCACCAGCCTCTCACACCATCCTGTCTCCACACAGTCTACATGGGCAGCTTCTAGAGATTCTCCAGAATGAACAGATCTGGAAAAGACATCCTGAACTTGTCTTGCCATAACTGACAGTGTCTACCCCTAGCAAAAGCATGAGATAACAGATAAGAGAATTTTCCTGATGGAGAGGAGGAATTGGCCAAACCCAGATCTACATCTTCAAACAAGAGAGAATGGCTGTGCTTTACTTATCACAGTGGAAGCTCACTCAGGGATTTGATTTTATTACTTATTTCTCTCTCTAAAAAAAGTTACCCTTCCAGAGGACTCTCTTGTTCCACAGGCAGATACTGTCTCTGAACCCCGCTCCGCACCCCTGACCTCACTGCATGTTTTCTTCACAGATGCTGCTTCTCTTTGCTACAGCTTCACTGTGGGCAACTCAGGGTCTGGAGCATGGTGGCATGAAGTCGAAGGCAAACTGAATGAAAGGGTTTTTATTCAGTGTGGCATTACCCAAAACTGCCATGCCATTGGTCTTCTGGGGAACAGACTGAGTGCCACAAAGATCTGGCAACTACAGGCTGACATTCTGAAAGATGGAGTTGACCTGTTGAAAGCAGAAATGGTTGACATAAAGTTAGAGACTAATACAATGAGAGGTAAGTTTCAAATGCCGCCCCTGGTGCTGGGGTTGTAGCTCCATGGTAGAGTGCTTGCCTAGCATATATGAGGCCTGGGTTCAATCCCCACTGCTACAAATTAATAAAGAACATAGCAGATGGTCCCCTGAAGGAAAGAATAGGATTTGTGACAGGTTGGGGTCATTCATTGTTTTCATGGAGGAAGAAAATAAATCACTGGTCATCCCACCTAAGAGGACCAGCAGCAAGGAGGGCAGAGCAAGGTCAGAGGATGGGAAGGGAGGTGGGTAGACAGACAGGATTCATCAAGTCCAGGGGCTGATCTCTTTCCAATGGGCACAGAGCCCCTCATCTGCAGGCCACGATGCAGTTGTGGACATGAAGTAGATGGAGAGTTCAATGGATCCTGGGACTTTGACCTCAATGGACACAAAATGTTTGCACTTGACTCAAGCACTGGAAAGTGGACTGAAGTTGACCTGGATCCAGCATGGATGAAAAGTATGTTGGAGAAAGACAGGGATGTAACTCACTTCTTATACATGACCTCACAGGGGGACTGTAGGTCCTGGCTTGAGGAGATCAAGTCACACTGGGAAGAAAAGCTGGAGCCTACAGGTAACTGGGAAGAAGGGCAGGGAGCTTCTCTGCAGATGAGAGTGAGTGAGTGTGTGAGTGAGTGTGAGTGTGTGTGTGAGTGTGAGAGTGTAACAGATCTAGATACATGAGCTCTTCAGTTGATGGCCTTTTTTCCATCATTCATTTCATTTCTCACCCTCTCCTATCTCATTGTGTTTATCATTGTTCTCTCACTGTGGTTCTCACAGGCTGTCACTGACTGTGCATCCTTTTATTTCCTGTCCTTTTCCTCATTCTAGACTCTCTGCTGCTTTTCATCTCACCGGATCTTTCTTCTTCCCTGCCTCCATCCTCACAGGTAATCTTCATACTTCTTCTCTTACTAGAGGGAAGATGAGGCCCCATCATTGGCCTGCTTTCCCTATTATAGCTGTGTAATCTATTGAGGACAGGAACCATACCTTCTCTCCCTTCCTACTGGGAATCCACTAAACATTCGTTGCATAGCAACAGGAGTGGAACTCTGTGTGTTGCTGAATCACCTGCGCACCCAGAAGCTAAGTGAGATTTCCTCAGATTTGATGTCTGGTCAGGACTCAACCTGTGTTTCCACTTCAGCCTCGCCAATTGCTCCAGATGTGGACCAGGCTTCGACCATGGCAAGCAAGTCCAACATCTCTGTCCTGCTGATGATCCTCACTGCTGCCATCTTCTCTTGTGGTTTTATAATATTTGTGATATGAAGGTACTGAGGGCAGTGTTGGGAGTGGGGTAAGGGACAGAAAGAAGGAAGTGAGGAAGGAAGAGTGAATTCCTGGAGTCTGCTCTTGACCCTCATCAACTGAGCACTGTGTTGAGAAAGGAGGCAGGAGATCTGGAGTTCATGTCACCTGCTAACAATAGATTGTGCATGCTCAGCCTTGACAGGACAGGAATCATGTCACAGACCAGTTTGAAATGAGGAGGGAACACAGCAGGTTCCTAATCTGGAGGGTCCCATGATGCAGATGTGGGGACAGCAGGAACACAACACATTACACAAAAAAAACACACAGACAAAAAAAAAAAAAAAAACAGTGCACACCACATGCTACACATCACAACTGGTTCCATTCTCAGCACACATGAGCTTCAACGCACAGCTCAGGTCAGGGATCCTGTCCCTTCTTCTGCACAGACCCCAGGCATTCCCACAGTGCACTTCCAGACTTGCAGGCTCACACTCATACACATAAACTAGAAATGAATCAAGCAGCAGCAGCAGCCTCCAGAACCCCTGGACCAATGTCCCACTGAAGGCTGTGGGACTGAGCTGCTGCTGGAGTCTGCTGCTCCCCTCTGGGCTGCCCAGATGGACAGGGTGGGGCAGGGACAGTCACACATACAGCTGTGATGCCACTCTCAGATTTTGAGAGTTTCAGAATGAAGGGGAAAAGAGCTCTGGGACCCCACTAAAGTCCTGGATTACCAGGTCCAAAGGCCATTGTATTGTATAGAGCTCCTCCCCCATCCTCCAGGCTCCTCCCATCTGGCCCAGAGTCAGGAGGCAGAGCCAGTCATCACCACTTTATTCTGAACTTCCTGTCTGCAGCAGGGCCTGGGGCTGACTCTGGGACATGGGAAAGAAGGGAGGAAGACAGGAGAGGCTCCAGGGATGCAGAGCCCAGGAGTGATGGAGGAGGGAACTGGATGACCTCAGTGAGGGTGACTGTGGGGTGGAGATGACTGGTGCTGGGCACCCAGGGGAACTGACCCAGGCTGTCCTCAGACCTTCAATAGACCTGTTCCCTTGCTGCAGGTTGAAGATGCTGCAGAGAAGGTCATGAGAGTTCATCTGGTGCAGCCACTCTCCCTCTCATCGGCCTCAACCAGATGAATCATGGTGCTGCCGACACAGTATTTCATGATCTTTCACTCTGTGCTGCTCACTTGGGTCTTTCTTATCACCTTGTACTGTTTCCTTGGTGCTCCTTGGATGGATTTTGCTCTTAACATGGAACTCAACATCTGGAAAGAACATGGTTATGTACCCATTTCTAGCATAGGAAACAGGATAACCAGATCCCCTTAGTGGGAGTGTCAAGTTTTTACACTTGCTTATATAACTGGCAATAACCAATTATCTCAGATGTTGCTGAAGGAAACCTGTAACAGCTAATCATAGAAAATGGAAATTGAGGACCAGTTGTTCAATAGAAATCTCTGGTAACTGTAACAGGGCCCCAGATCTGACCACAACTTACTCCATCATGAAAGTGCCATCCAGGCTGTAAAACTTAGCACATAGACAGCACCACCTGCCAAAACTAAAACAGAAGCCTGATCCATCACAGTCCATACTTAAGGGAAGTCTCTGAATATACTAACCTTGCCTTTTGGCTTCTGTTCTTCTACTTCTAGCAATGCATTCTTTTATTTTTTTTACAAATACATTATTAGTTGTATTGTTATAATGAAATCATGAAAACATTAAGCATCACCAATACTAGAGGTTAAGGTAAATATACTATTATTTAAATTAATGTATAATTAATTAATGTATAATTGCTCATTGGGATAGAAATAAACTCTAGCCCCCAGCAAAACTATTTAAAATAACTGTTTGACAGAAAAGGCAATATTTAAATATTCCTATGTGCCCTTTTCCCACTGACAGGTCTGTGGCGACACTTCCCCGCAAAGGGTCATGTGGAAAATATCAAGACACAATCTTTAAATTGAACCACGATGCTAAATAGTCCAAATCTTGCTAGTATGACAAGCATTTTTTAGTAGTCAGTCTAACTAGCCTCACCTGTCCCAACAAAACAAAAGTCCTTTGTTAAAGCAGCAGACAAGGTGCACCTGTTCTGAAAAAGCAGCGACATTTACAGATGCTACAATTGGACAGGGTTCAAAAGCTACCAAGGAAATACAGCAGCAGATACTCCAGTAAGAGTGCATTATTCCATACAGAACCACAGATAACTCTTCTCTCTAGTTCCCAGAACTTCTGGAAGACTAGAGAGTTAACAAGTGTATGAATACCATGTGGGGCCAATAAGAATCTCTAAACAGGATAGTGTTCGTATTTGAAATTACCAAGATAATTTGACACAGAGAAATCCAACAGTACATGAAAAATTTTAAATTGTAATGGATAATTAAGAAATAGATTAATAATTAGTCATCTATGATAATCATATTTATAGCCATGTTAGATAAGTCTTCTAGGTATACATAGATATATTTCAGATAGATAGGTAGTCTTCCAACACTTCAAAGACCTACAGAATATGGCATTTAAAATGTTTTAAAAATTTAGACGTTCTGGACAGTGAGACATGTCTGCTCCTGGTAGCACTGGATTTACTTCGGAGAGGAGGATGGGCATCAAAGACACTCCATTATCGAAGATAAATGGAGTTTATCTTCACCTTGGCAAAGATAACCATTTGGGCAAGAAACTGTTCTTGCCTGGACTGCTTGATCGACTGGACATGCAAGACCCATGGAAGGATGACCACTAAACTTTGCTTGACAAGATGATCCTTCAGGTTCCTGCTTCACAGAAAAAACTGCCAGACATTCTACAAGACACTGAAAAAAATGACAAAGAGACTCTAGGCCTGTGAGCTAAAGACAGATGCCCCAACTTTACAAAGGAACATTAGATGACTGTCCAGGCTGTCAGCTGTCTCTGTCTACCCTGTAAGACTCCCGAAAGTTGCTTACATCCTTCTCCCATTTCTCAGGTAATATTATATCCTTCTGAGGTCTTTGATGTGGTTGAAGACTAGATAGTTGCAATTTCCTCAGTTATGATAAAAGATAAGTTACATATAAAACCTTAAACAAATATAAAATAGATAGGATATCTTCTTTAATATTGTAACTGTAATTCTTGCTCGATAATTGCTTTGTTATATGTAATTTTACTATGTTAAGGTTAAAACCTTCCTTTTTAAAAAAAAAAAAGAAGAAAAGGGGAAGTGCTGTGGATATTGCTCTATATAAATAAAACACTGGCCACTGACCAGGCAGGAAGTATAGGTGGGACAAGGAGAGAGGAGAATTGAGGGAACAGGAAGAAGGAGGGGAGACACTGCAACCCACTGCCAGGACAAGCAGCATGTAAAGACGCAGGTAAGCCACCAGCCATGTGGCAAGGTATAGATTTATAGAAATGGGTTAATTTAAGATATAAGAACAGTTAGCAAGAAGCCTGCCACGGCCATACAGTTTATAAGTAATATAAGCGTCTGAGTGATTATTTTATACGTGGATTGTGGGAGTGCAAGACTTGGTGGAACCTGGAGAGAAGCCCTCCAACAACACACCCCAAAAGGAAACAAATTAGAAAGTCACCTGGTCTATCACATCTGGAGGTGATTCTGGTTAAGGAGCCTTCTCTCTGGACACACAGGAGAGGGCTGACAAGGCCACTGATCCAGTGTCTGGAATCTGTGAGACCTCACTTGATTCTCTGTCTGTTCAGGTGTGTGTGTGGTGGTCACCACTGGTTGTCTTCACTCTGTGTGTGTGTGTGTGTGTGTGTGTGTGTGTGTGTGTGTGTCTGTCTGTCTGTCTGTCTGTCTGTGTGTTTCTGTCAGTTCTGGTTCTCTGTATTGGCCAGTGGCTTTCTCTGACATGAGAATCCCCTGGATTAAGACCTGTGCCTCTCTGTTGAGGACCCAAATCATTTTGCTTCTGCCAAGTCACCCAGAAACAAAAACAAACAAAACTACAGAAACAAGGATCCTCCCCATCCTCCCTGAGTGGGAGCACTTGCTTGGTTCATTGCTTGACTCCTGCTCATGGTCAGGGTTGGTCTCTGTGTGGAGGTGAGGAGGGGCCAGGCTTGTCATTCAGGGACCTCTGCCATCTAAGTTACTGCACACAGGGTGGGGGAAATAGTTCTCAGGTGAGCATTCCCTCCACTCTATGTCCTGTGGGGGGCCATTCCCCACCCTGACATTTCCCCAGAGCACTCTTGAGTAGAAGCAGCAGGAAATATTAGTTAGAAGGACAGAGGGGAGAGAAAAAGATAGAAAATACAGGATAGTCTCAAGAGGGCCTGAGTCCTAATCCACTGGGCGCTGACTCTCTCTGCCAAAGGTTTTTTAAAAGAATGCCAAGGGGCAGAGCAAAAGACCTCCCAAGAACAGGCAAGTGCAGACCATCTCAGACACCTGTACTCAGGCCCGTGGTCCAATCATCTCCTTTATGCAGACCTGCTGGGTAAAGCCACCAGGAAACCTAAAATGGGCTCCAAAAATGTCTGTTCTAAGCAGCCCTGGGGAAGAGGAAATTTCCCTGAGCTGAACTCGAAGGAAAAGAGAAAGTTCCAGTCTTTTTTCTCTCATGATTTATGTCTTCTTGTCAACTAGTGGTCCATAAAATGGACCATGAATGGAAAACTCAAAACCTATCATTATTTGAAAAAAATAAAAAAAACTTCCCCAGGGCAATTGAGAGGGATCCCTGCCAGATAACACAGCCTGGACACAATAGATTTTCCCTTCTGTCCAACACTGACCAAGGAGACTTTAAACAATTTTCAATATGTAATTTTAGAAAGATTAAAGACAACTGCTAATATGATTTCTTTGTTACCCAGTAGGCCTGGATCTTACAAAAAAGTATAAATTTAAAAATTAAAAGAATAAATAAATGCCAGCTGTTGGAGATAGCTCAAAGGTGTTTAACCACAGAGAACTGATTGGGTCATGATGACCTTTTGCATGAACTGAAAGCCACCATCACCTTCTCTGATGATGAGACACAGTTAGATTTACGGACACTCAACAAAATTTAGGTGTCTCACCCTCTGTCAGAAGAATATCTCCTAGCTGAACACTCTGTCTCCAATTGAATGATGTCTCGATTGACAACAAAGATTCTGGGGATGGGTCATCCATATCATATTCCTTCCCTTAAGACTCAGGGACCATCATGAAGATGCCTTATTCAGTGTTTACAGTACTAAGTTTTTCTTTCTTTAGTTTAAAGATTTATTGCTATTTTATATGTATTCATCTTTAATGTTGACTTTTATCATCTGTTTTTGGGTGTTTTCCTGGACATGCATTGCTGGCAGAAGCCAGAAGAAGCATGTGATTCCCTAGAACTGGAGTTACAGACAGTTGTGAGCCATCATGTAGGTGCTGAGAATTGAACCCAGGTCCTCTGGAAGAGCAGTCAGTGCTCTTAACCACTGAGTCATATCTCCAGTTTCTAGAAAAGGTATTTTTTAAAAAGTTAGGAGATGGTGAGCATAGATCTGGAAGGAGTAAGAAGAAAGTGTTGGTCATAAATATGATGAAAATACATGTATGCAGGCATGATAATCTCAATGGAAAAAATACTGTGTTAAAAATGCCTTTTTTAAATATAGAGACCCACAGTCAGACATTATCCAGAGAGTGAGAGACCTTGGAACACTCAGCACTAAATTGGATATCTACAACAAATCCCTCCTCAGAGCTCAGGGAACCCTCTGGAAAGAGGAGACAGAAAGAGTGTAAGAGCCAGGGAAGATGGAGGACACCAAGAAAACAAGGCTCTCTACATCAACATGAGCAAAGTTCATCTCAGGGACTGAAGCAGCATGCACAGGGCATGCACAGGGCTGCACCAGGTCCCTGTGCTTATGTCTTGCCTTAAGGTTTAGAGTTTTTATGGGATTCCTGACCATGGGAACAATTTTATCTCTAACTCTTAGTCCCTCTCTTGGGCTCTTTTCCTTCTCTTTTTATTGTCTTACTTCAATGTGATAGTTTTGTTTTTATCTTGTTATAGTTTTTTAAATGAATGAATGAATATATTAATAAATGAATGCAAACCTAGCCACTAGGATAAAAGTTAAAAATGGAACTGTCATTTATACCTGCTGGGACAGGGCAAATCAATTTTATCCAATGAACTGACACTGGATATATCAAGTACTCCAGGGAAGATCACATGTTCAGGAGACTTGATTAGCAAATAATGGATGCCACAGTGCACGTGCCGTGCGTGTGTGTGTGTGTGTGTGTGTGTGTGTGTGTGTGTGTGCAGGCGTGCGCGCGCTTTGAATTAGTTACAGTTGGTTTTTTATTTTGTTTTGTAGTTTCTTTTGATGATTTGTAGTTCTATTAGCATTTTGGA
>NW_023504132.1:0-4478 GCF_004664715.2 Peromyscus leucopus
CTCCCGCCTCCAGCCTTTCCCCCAATCCCACTCATTTCCACCTCCTCCAAGTCAAGGTCTCCCATGGGAGTCAGCAGAACCTGCCACACTCAGCTGAGGCAGGTTCAAATCTCAGATGGCTGAGAGACATTTGAGGAATTTCTCAAAATCCTTAGTCATCAGGAAAATGCAAATCAAAATGACTCTTAGATACCATCTTACAACCTGTCAGATTGACTAAGATCAATCCACTAAGGATGCTTATGTTGGAGAGGATGTGAAGCAAGGGAACACTCCTCCACTGTTGGTGGAGTACAAATTTGTACACCCACTTGGAAATCAATATGGCAGTTCTTAGAAAATTGGAAATCAATCTTCCTCAAGACCCAGCTATACCACTCTTGGGGATATACCAAAGGACACCTCAATCTTAGTAATTTCATAAAAGGTCATAATTGCAGGAGATTCTAGGATTTAGTTTTGTTCTATTGATATGTTATCTGAAATGAATTACAAACCTTACATACTTCAAGTAACTTAGATTGTGTTGACCACATCACTAAACTCTTATTTCTTTGTGCAGTCCCCTCAATGAGGCTCATAATAGAATGTGATTTCTATGGCTCAAGTTCACAGAACAATTATTCATTACTTTTCTAGGATCTGTAAAGCTCAAATTCTAAAATTAGCAGTTAAAAAATGCTACTAAACATTTGTTGAGTGAAGAAACAAATGCTGTACTTTAAATTGATTTTCAAAACTGTTTCATCCCAAATCTTCAAATGACAACAATGAAATACTTTGTGTACTTAAACTGGTAGCATATGATTACCAAGACTTTTTTTTTGACTTTCAAGTTTCCAATTTCAAGATTCAACATAAAACCATATTTTCAGCATGTGAAACAGTGTCAGTTTGTTGCCATATAATTTGGTGTTATAAAATCTGTTGTTTAAATGACTGAATCAGAGATTTGGGTACATAAGGACAAATTCCAAATGCTACTAAATTTTATCATGTGTAACATGTAGCAGATGCATAATCTATATTTCCATTGCAACTTTTTTTTTTTTTTTTTGGTTTGGTTTTTCAAGCTTGGTGCCTTTCCTGGAACTCACTCTGTAGCTCAGACTGCCTCGAACTCACAGAAATCATTCAGGCAAATGTGCCCACCACTCCCAGGTGCCTGTACTATTAATAAAAAGCGTTTACTAGAGCCATTGTTTATTCTTTTGAAAATGAAGATTATAACAGATTTTCCCTTTCAGTGCATCTCTAAAAAATTGCTCTATCAGAGACAGATAGAGCATCCATTTTGCATTCTGTCTTGGAGAAAACATAAACTTCCAAAAAGGAAGTTCTTGGTTGAGAACGTTGAGCTTCAATTTCTATAAAAAAATTTCTCACAACTCTGATGTTGCAGAGAAGTGCTTAAAAAAATACCTTGTCCCTGTCGAAAAAAACTGGTTGGGGACAGCTTGTGAGGACACTGCATGTCCTCCTTTTCCATCTTTTCACTGATTCTCTAAAAACTGTGTGCCCTATTGTTGTTTGTTGGAAGGTATGCTGTTACAATTTTAACATCAAATGCTTCTCTGTTATTCTTCCCATTGCTTCCCGTTGATTCAACTCAATATCCAATTCAACAGTGCAGAAGAAGCATCATATGTTCCGAGGGTAGCCCACATTTCTTCTCCAAACAGAAGTTTTCTCACTAGGAAAGCACCTTGCTTTGATCCTGTTTTCAGAGAATGGGAAGTAATTGTTAGTATGACCTGCTTATTATTAATTCTAATCCTTCTGCCATTCTTGCTACTTCTCTCATTTCTCTTCAGTGATAACCACAGAAATCACTCAAAAAACATTTAGACTGCTAATGATCTTTTTAACATCTGTTGTACTGCTACTGAACAGTTGTTGTTTCTTTAAGGAGGCTCAAGGGACAAGACCTATGTCACCTTAATAGTGGGTACTTTTTGAAAGTTGTAAGCCCTGTACCTCTGGGAGCCATCCAGAAGTGCCACTGTGTATATACATAAACTTAATGCTCCAGTTCTGCAGTTTTTCTTTGTCTATTGTTGTCTTTTTGACTAGAGGACTTGTGTCTGGTTGTTATATTTGGGTTTTTGTCTTTTCACCCACTTACAAAAGCACTTTTAAAAGAAAGGTTATTAAATACAAAATGTATCTCATATCCCATTGAGTTGAATGTGAACCTTTTATAATAAATTTCAATAGACTTTGATACCAACAAACTCAATCTGTATGATAATTCATAATAAATTGAATAGAGAATATAGACCAGAATCAAAGTTCTATTTTCTTTTCAGTCAATACACTGTACTTATTCATAAATAGTTTGCATAAAAAAGAATAAGAATGGTTTATTTTCAATATGCCTATCCAAATATCCCTGGAAATATGGCCGTTTCCCATACTGCAAATACAAGAATGTTCTCCCACAGTGCAGGCTAAGGGGCAGGGATTTACTGATGGGATAAAATGTGTTCACATATTAATAAAAATAATCCTCTGTTAATTCAGCAAAATGGTGATATATCTAAGAAAATAATTTTTTTTTAGAAAGCCATGAGTAACTTAACATCAGATATACTTTCAAAAAGAGGGAGGCTACAGTGTTATTTTCCATTCAATTTTAGATTTTAGCAAAAGGTAACATCTTCAGAGCTTTGCTCATTTGACTTTTATTTCTCAGCTGCACTTTTTTACGCACATCTACTATAGTTATATAGCAGGTGGTGACTTCTTTCTTATTCCAGATAGTTTTGCTATTCTCATTGTCTGTAATTGATAAAAAAAAAAAAAAGCCATATTGCAACCTCTGGTGGAGGAATCAATTATGACGCTGGTAAAAATAATAAGAAAAAAAAAAAGATCAACCAGTGTAATACATATATCTATCAAATATCTTTTACTTTGTATAACAAATCAACATTCCATGATCAATACCAAAAATTGGAAAATAATTTTCTTCTAATACTTTGAGGAAAGTATTGTAACTTTAAAAATAAATGCCCTCATGAATATTCAAGTTACACACAAGAACAATAACAATGAAAGAAATTCAGCCCCTGTGTTCCTCATGTCTCACACTTTATTTAGAAAAGTGTAGGTTGGGAATAAGTACTCTGGTGTTTTTAGATGTTCTGCAAAGGAGTTTATTCAAAAACTTAAATCACTTGGCTTTTAAACTGACGAACTGACAGCTGCTGTAACTACATGCTTCTAGGATATGTCAGGTGATTTCACATCAAGGCACAAAACTTAAGGCCTGGATCATATTGACTTCTCTTTCCTTACTACATATTTTGTGTGTGTGAATTTTATTTGTGCACCCCAGTAAAGCTTGCATGGAGATCAGAGGAAGCCACTATAGTAAACATAGAAGTCAGGCAATGGTAGCACATGCCTTTAATCATAGCATTCAAGAGGCAGAGATTCATGTGGATCTCTGTGAGGTTAAGCCACACTGGAAACAGAACCAGGTGTGGTAGCACACACCTTTAATCTCAGTGCTAGTTAATTAACCATAGAGGTCTGGAGGTCTATACAGACAGACAGACAGGAAGTAGTAGAGCTGAGCAGAAAGAGGAAAGTGATGTAACTGGCAGAGAGAGGAAGTAAGAGGCAGGGACAGAAAGGCTTATAGGCGTGAGTATACAGAAGTAGCTTGTCCTATTCCTCTGACCTCTCAGTTTTCACCCAAATATCAGGCTCCAGGGCTTTTATTAATAAGACTATTTAGCAATTTGTCTTACATTTGTGAGTAATATAATATTACTCCTTCAATAAGTATTTGGACTTAAAAATATTGTAGTCAGTAACTGTGAGTTGGCATAAAAGAAATGCTATTTTTTTTAAAGATTTTTATTTATTTTATGTTTATGTGTTTTGGTGCTTGTTCGCATTCATGTCTGTATGAGGGTGTTTTATCCATTGGAACTGTAGTTAAAGACAGTTGTGAGCTGCCATGTGGTGCTGGGAATTGAACCTAGGTCCTCTGAAAGAGCTTATCCTTGAGCCAATTCTCAGGTCCTAAATGCTACTTCTTTAACAGCACTTATGCTCACATGAAAGGCAGAACTTGAAGAGAACACAAATGAAAATATGGTATTAAATATCCTTTATTGAAAATCTTTGATTCCAAGAGTGTACAACAGACACTTAGAACATCATATTTTTAGTTGTATTAAGACTACCTTTGATAACTGATTGTCATTTAATTACATGCAATATTTCTGTTTTTAAACTTAATATATATCATTTAATTATATGTTTTTCAAGTCTAAATTAAAAATGTAATTTACAAAGTCATATAGCACATACTTAAAAATCATAGTATTCTATAAAGCTAAGGTAGAGGACCAAGAGTAAAGGCTTGCTAGGTCTATGTAGCAATATCTTCTTCCTAAACTTTCATTCATATACATATATATGAATGCAATGAATATTCATTTGTATGAAAGTAAATATTTGGG
>NW_023504133.1:0-24694 GCF_004664715.2 Peromyscus leucopus
ATAATGCAAAAGACGTTGTGCAGCTACAGACTTACAATAATAATCGAATAGTTCATATGGAAAGAATAAGTTAAAATTCCTAGTGAATTTAAAGTTAAATGTCTATGTACCCCATGAAAATAAGTGCCTTCCTAAAATATTTGTGGCTTGTTTCATCACCAGTCATAAACAGAAATATAAACAATTAAATATACACTCCACATAACTATCTAAATAATTAATCCTTGTATCTGTATGAAATAGATTTAGATATTTTCCCTAAATGTGTAGCATCACAGAATGGCTGTCATGAAAACTGGTTTCCTTGTATCTTTATAAAGTGATTGCTCTATAAGAAATTCATTGTCAAAATGTGGTGGTCACCAGAAATAAGAACTTTACAATGCCAGCTATTTACTGGTATACTTCTTGCCAAATTTAAACATCTAAGAAAATAAGAATGTAAAGACCATCAATATAATGTTTCCTAAACACTATTATAGACTGGTTTGTTTTTTGGTTTGTGTCACTTGTGGAAATAACTTTATAATGCCAGCTACTAAGTATTTTAAACTTCTAATGTGAACTCCACATTTTCACATTTTCTAGCTTGCTCGTGATCTGTGGTTGGTAAGATTTTAGAGAATATTTACAGTGTTACAAGTGGTGTATTGGTATTGTCATAGATATTTTAAACTTTTGAAAATAATTTTCTAGCTTGAAATCCGTTGATCATTTCCAAACATAAGCATACAAAATAGGCAATATTACTCTCCACACTTAAAAAATTATAGTTTGAAATGGTCAAATGTCATTCTCAGAGTACCTTTTCTTGAGCTAAAACCTGTGTTCCTCGTGACTGTGTGCAACAGCTAAGACAGGTGCCTTGCAGTGTGTGACACTATTTTAGGGATGAGAAATCAAGATCCCAGTATATTTCCAAACTTGTCCAAGTCACACAAGTAAGAGGAGAACTAAAATTAGATTCTATATCAAGTACTCTCATAGAGCCTGGATATTTTAATTATGCTGCAGTGCTTATTTGATGGTTTATTTTGAAAGCTCAATTTTATCATCAAGATAGCTTCACCCAGAAAATTAAATTTCAGAGAAAATTGTTCAGAGATGTACTAGAACAAACAAACTACACATCTGCTTTATCTCAACATGAAAAAGGGAAAAAAGCACTTGTTATATACAAATTAAATGTGTGTGCATATTTTTTCCAAGTTGATTTAATGCTAATAATTAAGGAAATATCAATTCGTTCATATTAATCCAATCAAAAAGTACAGGAAAAAGGATTAAATTAAGTAGCTTCACATTCATTATTGTTTTAGGTTGTCTCTGATATTGGAAGGGTTCTAGATGTGTTTGGTGTTCTGTCTTTCCCATCTAAAGAAGACAAAATGTAAACTAGGTAGTACTCTGGAGCATTCAATCTCTCTTTACCTTAATTTATTATACATTTTATATTTCAATCATATCCTTCCTGTGCAGTAAGAAGATTAATTTCATAGAAGATTGAGTCATATATTAAAACTACCTCTTTCAAAAAGTTTTGCCATAAACCAGAATTATTAACCCATAGTGACTTGGGCAAAGAAAATAAGAACATTTTTTAAAAGATATTCCATTTTAGTTTGTAAAAGCTATATGGCAAAACCTCAGGGAGAACACATATTTAATTAATTATCAGAACAGCTTAATTATGTTATCTCATTAATGAGTCTAAAAGGTTAGAAGGTACTTCTAGTTATTACTATCGTAAGACACTTCATATAAGAATAATTGTGAAAATGTAAGACTGTGGAAACTAGAAATTTACAGTAGTATAAATACACTTCAAATCTTTGGGTTATCATATTACATCTCAATCATGCACAATAAAGTAAGAATTGAGTTCTATGGGCAATGCTACATTATTCCATGTGCTGTCAGTAGTTTTGTGTATTTTATGTATGCAGTTTTTACATGGCCTTAGAAAATCATTCCCACTATCACAATTTCTCTGACTTGTGACAGAAAGTAAGACTTCCTGAAATAATGACTCACTTTATTATCTATCCATGTTTAGAATGACCTTAATTAGTTAAAATTATATAATTTTGTTTAAAAGAAAGTTTAAGACATTCAAATGGAGGCAACATTTCTAATGCAAAAATAAAATTTATAAAAATATATGCTAAACAAGACAAAATTTAGATTGGTGGTAAATTTTGAGGAGCTAACTATTCAAAGCCCATCAATATTCACGTTAATGTATAAGTTTTGACACCTTAATTTAAAAAATATAGTGAATTAATTTCACAATAGTAAATGAGTAGATTAAGCTCCACAATATATTGTTTATTGTTTTTTCTAACACTATGCACATTCTCAGTTACTGGAAAGAGTGACAGTATAGTTTTCCCTGCACTGATCTTCCAGTCTGTGCTTTCTCTAACAGCATGAAGCTATTTCTCATAGCTGAGGCTCTGAAAAAAGTCACTTTCTTGAGCAGTGCCACAAAGGGCAAGTTTGGCATGTTTATTTGAACCCTTCCATCCTTCTCAGGTGTCTCAGTGTATCAAAAACTTTGGCTTACACACTCTTCTCTGTACATTTGCTTTTCTATTGTGGTATTGATGTTGTTCATTCTCTTTATTCTTCATTGCTGTGACTAGCAATTGCTTTCTAGTGTTACAAATCTGAATATCTCCCCAGCCCTCACCATGTGTTTTCCTCATCATAGACTTTCTTATCATTAACTTACCTGAATTTAAGCTCTCTTGGTGTGCTGTTTCAAGAACATGACTCATATATGTACACACCCAAAATACACCAGAAGACAGTTCATGGAACATGCTCTCCTTGTGCATAAATGTAAAGAAACAAGAAAATACCTTCCCTCTTAGAAATCACATTCTTGCTGAGTAGTTATTGAACATGCATTCTGAGAGCTAATGATAGAGAACATGAAAGTAAATAAGATGGTAAATGGTGACAGGGGACATTAGAGTTTAGGGGTTGTATTTTTTTTGAGCTTCCCAAGTATGATGTCAATGAAAATACAGTATTATAAAAAAAGAGAGAAGCTATTTATATATGAGACAAGAGTTCTTATATACATGACTAAATTTATTAATTTTTTACAGTAAGTTCATTTGTAGCAAATTATTTTCAGTCTTTGTTTTGATCATGTTCATTGTTTTTATTTTTAATGGACAGTTTTGTATCTCTAGAATTATTTTATGAGATGCATACTTTACAAAAGAAAATTAGCTGTTAAACCCATGGTTTCCAAGGATGTGCTGAATTATTTCACTCCCAGATCTGTTTGCTTCAACTGATTTCAGATGAGTGTTCTGGTTGTTCTCTGTACATCTTCTATGAATATTTTGGTGAACATTTGTGCTTCCCTTTTGTATCAGGAACTTTTGTATTGTTGTAATGAAACCACATCTAGGTAAACATTTTCAAAAGAGCTGTTTAGGCTTATGGCTAAAGAGGATTAGAGTCCATGACTAAAGATTAAAGAGCAAAGGCAGAGCAGCAGAAACAGTTGTAAGTTCACATCTCAAAACCTCGAGCAGACATGAAAGCACTCCTTTGATGTATTGGATGGGACTGTCTAAGAGAGTCCCAAATTATACAGACTATTGCTGTTGCCATTGGTAGAGGTAAGTCCCTATTGCTGAAGACACCATGTTCTTCAGGCACAGGGCCTGGATATCCCTGAGATGGAACTAAATGTCTTCTCCCGAGGACTAGCTGCAATACACCAGTCAAGCTTCTAATAGAGGGAGGTAATCAATTATCCTACCTGGCTATTACACATATGAACCACATCAGTGACCATCGGCACAGTAGTGCCTACACAGCAACCAGCTTCTCTCTAACTGGGCTTAAGACCCACTCAGCAGGGAGTGCTACCATATGTGGCACTGGGAAACCTAGATAACTACTTAGTGCCAATAGTATCATGATTTATTAGAGACGAATCTACAATCACTCAATTATTAAACCCACATAATCCCTAACAGCAATCTATAAACATTTATCCTTAAACCCACACATAAGTGTAGAATTCATGCCCCATTAAGGAAAATTATTTCTGTGACAGATGGAGACCATTAAAGAGAATCACAACCAATCAATTTGCAAAGTTATGGAATCCAGTCCCAAATAATACAACCTTAAAAACAGTTCTGTACCTAAGGAAAGATTGTAAGAGTTGGGGGATTGGGGTTGTGAGATTGTGTATCTTAGTAATATTAGAAGCTATTACCTGTAAAGTCTCTCCAAAATTATCACCCAAACAGTAGCTGAACAAGGATGTCCCCAAGTAAACATTCCAAACTAGATGAGAGAAAGCTGACAAGGCTTTAATTCTACACAAAAATCTACAGACATGGAGTAAAATGGATCAATAGACATAGTCCTCCACAAGAAGGGAACATCAGTTGATGCTCCAGGGCCAAACAGCCCCTGAAATATATATACGGTTAACATTATGTGGACAGAGTTAACATTTATATGGACTCAACAGGTTGTATCTAGGAGTGTGTGTGTGTGTTGTGTGTGTGTGTGTTGTGTGTGTGTGTGTACAAACTATATATGCATGCAATAGCAATTGATGGATAAAGGTACTGTGAATTTGAAGGAGAGTCAGGAATCGTTATGTTCAAGGGTTTGGAGGTCAAAAAGGAAGGGGAAAAATCCTGTAATTAAACTACAATCTAAAAAAGCAAAAACAAACACACAAACAAAACAAGCAGGAGGCAAAGAGCTCACAGGGGTTGTGAGAGATGTCTGAAGCTTCAAGCAAGCCCAATGATACTCTTCTGTCAACTAGGACACACTTTCTAATCCTTCCCAAACAGTTTCTACCAACGGAGGATCAAGGATGCAGGCACAGGAGCTATAGAGACCATTCTCATTCAAACTACCACATCCTCCATTTGCTTTTTTTGGGGTCTCTGTGCTTACTCTCACAGATCTTTGAGTGGTATATCTATGCTTATCCTTCATTGAATTTAGTGTTCCTTTTTGCATCTGTAGCCTTTTTTTTCATTAAATTTGGAACTCTTTAGTCATTGCTGGTGGAGATGCAAATCAGATTAACAGCTGTGGAAGCCAGTAAGTGGTTCTTTAAATTTTTAAGAGAATACATGTAACCCATCCATTTCAAAAATTAGGCCCTATCCAAAAGACAAGAAAACATGGTTGTAAAGAAAGATGTGTAGCATCTACCAGATTCATAGTAGCAACAGTTAGTATGGTGAAATAGTAGATGTAACCAAATACACACATACAAGGTGGGGGCGCTAAAAAATCAGCATGACCCCAAACAAAAGCAAATGAGATATATTAGCTTTTCCCTTTTCAGGGCACACTTACAAAACGACTACTGGGCCGGGTTGTGTGGCTCACGCCTTTAATCCCAGCACTCGGGAAGCAGAGCAGGCGGATCTCTGTGAGTTCGAGGTCCAGCCTGGACTACCAAGTGAGTTCCAGGAAAGGCGCAAAGCTACACAGAGAAACCCTGTCTCGAAAAACCAAAAAAGAAAAAAAAAACGACTACTGGCTAGCATTCATCTGAATCAACTGACCAGTTTGGAAGCTCTAAGAATATTGATGGTATAACATGCTTACTCAAAAAATTTGAGGAAATTTTGTTGGTTTTTTTTTTTTTTCTAGAAAAAAGTAGTAATTTTTACTGAAATTAGAAATAATATGCTCTGCTAAAATTGGCAGAAGAAAGTGATGATATGTTTTGTTAGGAAACTTGGAAGTAGGCAAGCTCTAAATCTTTATAGAGAGCATGAGATGGCCTGGCTTGTCAGTAGTGAATCTCTCATCCTGATGATGTCTCTGAATGTACCATTTTCTATTCTTTGCCATTTTTGTTTTTTTTGCCAGCAAGAATCATGGGCACAGATACCCACCTCCTATGCCCCCACAAAAAATGAACCAAAGAAAATAAAAACAGTAGAAGGAATTTTTGAAAGATTAGTTATTCCTTCTCCATATATTTGCCCAACTGTGTTTTCTACTCTTTTTTTTCTCATATCCGGTTCTCTGGAAGCTCAATTAAACCATGTTTTTAACTATCTATTTAGAAGACTTTCAGAATTTATCTAAACTTAAATAAAAAGATTATCATTTTCTTAGTCTATTAATACTCAGGCTTATAACTGATTTTACCCAAATGCCTTACTCTCCATCTTTAAAACTAATAAAGTCACCAAATAACATGACTGAGAGCAGTGTACATGAAAGGCATTCTAGAAAATATCTGTGATATGAATGTGGAAGGAATTCCAAGTCCAAAGAGAAAGCAAGAAGCAGTGATTTTACAAACCCATGCAACCAAATGTGGTGGCACATGCACATCTCTCATTCCAGCACTGGGGAGGCTGAAGAAGGTGGGACTCTATAGAATTTGAAGCAAGCCTTGTTTATATTAGGGAATATTAGTTTCCATTCCAGTACACTCCGGGGATAACAGTTATATCACTAGAGACTAGGCTGAATGCATACTGATAAGCAGATCCAAACATAAAAGTACTGCTTCCAGTAGAAGACAAGAATTTTAGTAATAGTCTGGCATTTATTTTATAATGTATTACATATGGGTGCATACATACACAGCAAACACACACACACACAACACACACACACCACCACACACTTTCCACGTCACTAGATCCAAAATGTTTAAAATGCTCATATTACAAAATGACGCATAAATTAACACATCTTAACTCTAAAAACTGTTTCATTACTTAAGAAATTTGGCAGAGTTGAAATTTCTTTACATTCATTACAAATTTATTTCACAATTACTCTATCTCTTTAATATGCCCTACTGATCCATTCACAAACAACAATCATGGTATAGAAGAATAAAATTCTAACAATGTACTCTAAGATTATCTCTTTAATATGTCCTCTACTCAATCTCTCTCTCTCTCTCTCTCTCTCTCTCTCTCTCTCTCTCTCTCACACACACACACACACACACACACACACACACACACACGAGATAGGTATGGCAATGAAGCCCAACGTGGTCTCCAACTCCTGATTATATTTTCTCACCTTCCACAGACTAGGAGAACGGACTGAATCACATATCCTGGCTTTCATTTTCATATTTTAAAGTTACCAATCAAAAGAGTAATCTAGTTTTAAAATAAAAAAAGTATCAAAAAATGAAGTAATTTTTCTTCATATCAGGACCAATGCATTTCTGTTCTCATCACTGATTTGTTAACTAGATAACTAGCATTTTATCATGTTAAAAGTAATTGAATTTCACATAGTGTACACTTTGAAGTATGGAGAAGAATATGAATGTCATTCATCTCATAACAGAATTGGTTTATACACCTGAGTAATATTATTTACTTTGAAATTAAATGTAAGGATGAAAACTCACAGAAACAGTAAACAAAATAAATTAAATATGGTCATTTTCAAACTCCATGGCAGTTTAAAAGCTTCTTGAATAGGTTTAGGTAAATCTTTAAAGTAAATAATATTAAGTTTTTTAAAATGAATATTTGTTTTGCACTGATTGTAGCAATCTTTCTCTTTTTACATACTTGTTTATATTTCTAATATAACATTTATAAAATAGACCACAATTCTGATATGGTACATTTTTATGTACTTTCTGGTAACTGATTACAAAGAACCCCCGATATACCACTATCCTGAGCCAGCTGGTGCTTCTGTGGACTGTGTGTGAGTTAGTGTTCCATCTAACAGATATATACATCAGTCCTCACATAAAACATTGTAGTAATATAAGCAAATTATATCTATATTACCAATGTTTTCTGAATAGAATCAACCTTATTTGTGATTATTTCAACCAATCTTATTGATTAAAAAGCCAATTTATAGTGTATCAATTCTTTCTCCTTTATACTTAGCATATTTCTTTGGTAAACAAAACATAACTCTTATTCATTAGTAATTAAGACATTTCTATTTTAGCATAGCTATTGGAAAAAACTTCTGCATCCTGAAGCAATAAAATGCTCTATTACTGTTCTAATTCTGATTTTTGAAATATTTATAAAACAGTATGTTTTCATATGTTAAAGAATTCATCAATAACTGTGAAAAGTTTTGTATTTCAGGCACCTAATAATCACCTAGTGGTGCCTATGGTCCCAATGGTCTCTCAGAATGCAGTTTACTGAGTTATCACAGTAAGAATCGCATTCAGAGCCTTGATGAAAAAACTCTAAATTTTCTTCCAAGTTTAATTGATAATAAGATAGTATTGATTCATCTTCTAATGTGTTTGTTATATCCACTTTAAATGAATTTTAAACTGTTTATAAATGCATTAAACATAAAAGAATTATATACGATTGTAAACATTAAAATATGATTTTTGCTTCTGAGTCTTATTCTATAGATTGAAAAGTAAGCTCCTGTTTCTTTCTTTTATTAGTAGATGCTTAGGATGGAGTTATTTTTAAAATAAAAGCAAATAGTATTAAAAAATTTAAGCCATGACTTTGAGGATTTCCCAATGTGTTGTATTATCTACTTGTTTCTAAGCTTTTTGGTAATAATCTAAGCAAATTAAATCAGGTATCTCAAAGCTTCTCTCCTGCTTGTAGTGTATTGAACTTCCAGTCTGGCACTGTGGACACTGGACTCTCACTGATTTTCTGAAATTTGCTTTATCATGTAATTTGGAGGAAAGGGAGGGATAGAATCACAATCAGAGGCAGCTGGTTGAGACAGGTGTTGCAGAAAAATTATAATCCTATTTTGATTAATCCTGTTTTTTACAGCGCCCTTCCAGTTATGCATGACAGGTATCCAAAATAATCAGATACACAGCCTTTATTGCAATATTCTGAGTTATCGTCAGGAGAAGCATCAGGAATCATTGAAGCATTGATGCCAAAGTAATGTGTGATTCCTGAACAGGCTTCTGTTATTCCATCATTTCTGCTATTTTCTTGGGGAAAACGTAGGAGTGTATATGCTCATATGTGTGTGATTCTAAGAGAGAGAGAGAGAGAGAGAGAGAGAGAGAGCTCTGCATTTTTCTCTTTGTAACAGTGGTTTGCGATGGCTCATAAATTCAAAATTTCCCACTCAAAATCGTTTTACAATGCAGCTCTGTTTTAACACAGCCAGGACAATGGCTTCACACAACCCCTGGAGTAGATGTACATTTGTAGCAAGGCACCACAACGTTAAGGAGCATTGTGCATTACTAGAGCCCTGTAGTATGCTCTCATTGTGTGTCAATATGGCAGAAACTATGTCTTTTCTTCCTTGTTAACATGCACCAACCTATGAGTATGACTCTGCTGGTATGTTTGGAACAAACAATAATTCATAACTGATTTTTCAGGCACAGCTTACCTGTCTCATTTTGAATATCAATTCCAGTCATGCAAAATGAACATTTGAGAGAAAATCAGAAGCATCTGATGAAGCACAACTGTGTATTTATTAGACTTTAAAAGTGCTTTAGCAATTTACACACTGTTGCCTCTTTTCCTTTTTCTGATTGTACATTTTCTCAGCTTAAATCCTGGTGGTCATTACCTCTCTCTTCAAAGATTATCAAAAGTTCATATTTCTACAGTGTTTGTTATATGCATTGCTGTTTTGACTGCATATATGCCTGTGTGATGGTGTTAGATCCTAGATTTATAGATAGCTGTGAGCTGCCATGTGGGTGCTGGAAATTGAACCCAGGTCCTCTGAAAGAGCACTGAGTGTTCTTAACTGCTGAACCATATTACGACAGTTTTAAAAGTATATGTTTCACATGAGAAGAGCTTATGTGTGAGTGTTTTGTTGTATTTTTGTTGAGTCTTCTACTATGGCCATAATGTAGTTTATCCCTCCTCTTGATGTATTAGTGTTTTCCTAATGTTTAACAATGCCTGGTGTTGATATGTATATATTTCCAATTTTTATATCTTCTCAAATCAATATATTTCAACATTAATAATGGCTTTGTATCTTATGTAGTTCTGTACTTGAAATTTTTTTCCCATTATTCTATAGCCCTTTGTTCATTTCTGCTTTTCCTGTCTTCCTTTGTAGTAAAGAGATTTTTTCCTACTTTTGACTTTTTTTAAATAGATGTTGGTGGTTATTATTTTATTTGGGTTATCCATTGATCATATTACTGATGATATTAGTTGATTTTTCACATAACTCTTTAGAAATCTTTTGTTGGTGAAGGTATTGCTTGTACCATCATCCTTGAATGATTTCAAATGTGAAGGACATTTTGATTTTCATTAGTCTTCTCAAGATTATTTTTGTAAGTCAACTATAGTCTATTTTACACATATATGTTTCATGAGTTCTCTCTCATCTACTATCATTATAATATCATGTTTTCATTGGGGTTTAATCTGTCAAAATCTGGTTTAACAGATCCACTATACTGTGTGTGTGTGTGATTGTGTGTGTGTGTGTGAGTGTTGTGGTGTTGATTGGTGACTATGCACACTATCATAAAAATTTCATGTACCTCATAAGTGTTCATACTCAATTCTCACTTCTTTAATATGCTTGATAATGACTAATGTTATCAATAATCATAAGTATTGTATGATCAAAGATTCTGAAAATAGTCCTTCCTCCAAGTTTCTCTCCAGTAGAATTGTTCTTTTAGTCTCTTCTAGATAAATCTGCTATAATCTGAAGATACAGAGTGGGGAAAAAATTATACAGAAGCCAGCACATTTTGTTTGCTCTTACTTAGATATAATACTACAAACTATAAAACACATATTGCCCACCATTTTTCACCAGCCAGCTAAGCTTTCATTGCCGCGTGACCAGGGTGGCAGATATATGCACATTCCCAAACTTCTACTTTTGAGATCTCTACAAAAGGGCCCCTTGGCATTTAGGAATGCAGTTTTAATGTGAACATTTTCTCAACATCTGTCAATTTTCTCACTGTATGTCCTGTGTCCCGGCTTCTTCTGTTTCCAAATGTTGCTCTCTGTGTTTTCTTCCTCACTTGCATCACTACTCTATATTCTAAGAGGATATTTATTTTATAGAAAAACCTTAATTTACCTACTACCAACCAATAAATGCTGATTTAAACTTCAAAACATGCATGAACAAGCTTGAACACACAGGATTTCTGAATGAGTTTTTACTTAACTGCCAAACAGAGGATAAAAGAGCTAATGTGTAAAGTAATCTACAAAGTATGTAATATAATCATCTAGTAACTATATTTTTCACAAATTTTCATTTTCAGTACCAATTAACCTAGATAAACTTACTATTATACATTAGATAATGACATGAGATAGACATCAATGTAATTACTACTAGGCCCATAGGGCACACAAATTTCACTCAAGTGTGTGTTTTTTTCACAGATAATCTGCATTTTGCAATCATGGAAGGCTGTCTAGTACAACCAATACTAAATACTTTTTTGGTACCACAAGTAAGGTAAATAATCATTAACTTCTTTCCTTATTCTCCTAATGAAAGTCATTTATACCTTTATAAGTAGGTACGATTTTTTTTTAAGAGAAAATAATTAAAATGAATTAACCATTATACATAGGGGCTATAATACAGTGTCAAATTATATTGAATGAGTAGCAAAAATAATTTAATAGTGCTTCAAAACACTATAATTGTTTAATTCTTGTTAATTCTTACTGGTTTAAAATTTTGATTCGAACATTGTTTCTATATTGTGAATGATTTTGTTTTATATATAGTATGGTGCTTTGTTCTTGGGCTTTTCCTAATCTTTTTCTAATAATATCTTCTTTGATATTTTCATGATTTGGAAGTTTGGGGAGAAGTAAGTTTAAATGGACACCCTCACAAAATTTATACCTTAATCTTTAATGCCTACTCATACCAAAGTATTAAATTTATTGAAACAGGTTAGGATTAATTAAGAACAAAAATTAGGATGAGGTAACATTGAAGTAGGGACAGGTCTTTAATACAGTAGCCAGGGCCACATTAAGTTTGACCTGCACTAAGAAAGAAGATAAATGACAGGGCAGTAACTTATGATCATAAAATACAAAGTCAAGTTATAACATATATAATACAATGAATTCTGAAGGTATTGGGAAAGAATACAGTACGAAACCAATTCCCCCAAACTGGTAAGTTCAGAGAAATGCAGATTTTTTTTTCTTCTTACCAATATGACTTTTTTTTGGAATATTAGTTTAAGTATGTGTGTACATATGTTTATGCTGTAGAATATTTGTTTGATTGATGCAAAGATGTGTTGCATTCTTTCATGTTGCATTTTGTTTTAACTATCCTGTAAGCTGGTTACTGTCTAAAATACCTGATTGGTCTAATAAAGATTGACATCCAATAGCAAGTCAGGAGAAAGGAAAGGAAGGGCTGGAATGCAGTGAGAAGAAATAGGAAGGAAATCTATAGAACAGAGGAGTCGAGAAAAGAGAGAAGAGAGGGAGGATGCTAGGGTGTCAGCTACATACCATATCAGGCTGCCACACAAGAAGCCAAGAAGAGGATAGGTAGATAGGTAGGTAGGTAGATAGATAATAGAGCTTAGATAGCAGATTATCAGATAGATAGATAAATGATAGATGAATAGATAGACAGACCATGAGATAGAGACAATAGATAGATAGATAGATGATAGATAAGTAGATAGAGATGAGGAAGCACACAGATGGAAATGCCACAATATAGAAATAATGAAAACAATAATGGGAATAAATCACAGGTTCTCCATGGGAGTCAGTAGAGCCCAGCACACTGAGCCTAGCAGGTCCAAGCCCCTTCCCACTGCACCACGTGCTTTGCAAAGGTGCCACACAAAGGCACTGGGTTCCAGAAGCCTACCATGCACCAGGGACAGATCCCGATCCCCCTGCCTAGGTGCCCCCCAAACAGTTCGAGCCAAACAACTGTATCCAGAGGGGATGTGGGGATGCGGGGTGGCTTGGGAAAGAGGGCTGGGGGTGGGTGGGAGGAGGGAGGGTGGGATCTGTGGATAGTAAGTGGAGTAAGTAGAAAATTTCTTAAGAAAACTGAAAGAAAAAGGAGTATGGGATATTTTAAGTTAAAAGCTGGCTAGAAACAAACCAAGCTAAATCTGAGCATTCATAAGTAAGAATAAGTCTCTCCGTATTTATTTGGATGCTGTGTCACAGGGGCCCAAAGATACAAAAAAAAAAACAAAAACACTACATAGATTTTATAGATTTTAGTACCAATACATTAAATTTCTGTGTATTTATGTTTGTTACTACATCTTTCACTTAGAAATGAGGATACTAGCCTCCACACTTTTCCACATTCACCTTTCTCTCCCTCCCTCCTTCCTCCCTCCCTCTCTTCTCTGCTCCCCCTCCTCCTCCACCTCTCCCTCCCTCTGTCTGTCTCCCTTCCATCCATCTCATTCTCTCCTCTCTCTCTCTTCTCTCTCTTTCTCTCTCTCTCTCCACACACACACACACACACACACACACACACACACACACACACAGACACGCTTACTCACATGCCATACATACAAACAACACACACTCAAAATAAGAATCAACAAAAGTTTATGGAAGTAGGTAAAAGGTGAATATGTAAGGAAAAGTTGGATTCTCTGCTGAATGTGTGTTGTTGACATGAGCATGGTCATGTCTGGGACCCAATGCCTCAGACCCATGGGACTGGCAAAGTCTTCCCCTAGTTGATGTGCACATGTTGACAGTGTGAACAAAAATGGTCCCTGTCACTTCTTCCTAGTTGTTTACAGCATGAAACTGTTCCCCTATAGAGAACTGGTACAGTGATTAGCTCAACTGGCCCCTCATTTAGCTGTATATATAATAACCCTTCCTCCTATTTTAAACTATATATTCATCACCCACTTTCTCAATTCAGTTGTATAAAATTAACCAGCTGAGTTCCAGGCTGCTGCGGGTGTGTTCCATCAGACTGTGCATCGCGTTACTCACCTGACTCTAGATTTTCTCTACATATACCTATATATCCATCCTTTCTTTGGTCGCTTGTTGCCCGGTGAGAACAGTCCCTAAAGCCTTGAAGAGTTTACCAAAAAGCTTAAAAATGTAGAGAAAGAAAATATAAAAGAAATTAAAGAAAATACTTATAGCTTATATATGTTTAAGCTCTAGTTTATAGAAAACATAAAACAACTTGAAACTCAACAATTAAAAGACAACTCAATTTTGAAATGGATAAAAGACATGGATAGGTATTTTTCTATTGAGAATAAAAATTTTAGTTAGCACATGAAAATTTTATTTCATTACTCATCAGTGACATGCAATTCAGAAGCAGAGTAAAATACTACTTCATACCCACTGGCTTTACCACACATATTTTGAAGGATATGGAGCAATCCCAGCCCTCATGAGTGTTGGTGGGAATGCAAAATAATGAAGCTTCTGGAGGAAGTCGTTTCACAAATTGTCTCAAACATCAATATTCTTCCCTGTCTTATTCATTTTATTTAAGTTTCTGTGACTAAATGTTCCAAGTTCCAAAATCCAAAGTTCAAGTAGGAATTTCAGAAGTAAACAATTCATAAATTTCAAAATGTGTGCTATTCTGAACAGCAAATTAAAAATCTCCTTCCCCACTCTGTGCTACCATACCAGGAACCATCTCTGTTTATGAATCTCTACTGTGAGCACACAGCTTGTGTTTCAGTAACAGAGTTGTCTCTTGGCCTTTCACATTTACTGTTGGTGGCCTTGCAATACTGTGTTTCATACTCCTTATTTTTACTTAATTAAATTCTCAAAATGTGATCCCTCAATTTGTATATACCAAAATAACCTTCAAGATGTACCCTGTGAAAAAAAATTGAAATTTTTCAACTTAAGCAAAGCATAAATGCATCTATGTTGCTCAACCATAAGAAAGATCCTCTTCTCCATTTGAAAAAAAAAATTAAATCTGTGCTGGGTTTCTTCTGGAGAAACAGAGGTTACAACCACAGTGCAGACAATTACTATGGGAAAACATCATGTCTGTCTGTGCAACAATAGAAGAAATAAAAGTTTCTAAACCAAAGAACCTTAGAGTTCAGTTCTATCTGTGATATTAAGCATCCACTGGAGATTTTGGAATGTCCTTCATTGATAAGGCTGGATCTAATAAATTAGGGTTGCCAAACAGTCTAGCAACCAGACTTCTAAGTTTATAAACAAACAGAATTAAACATATGTGTCAAGAAGTTTGTGCAGAAATGTTAACAGCAACATTGTCATCATAATAACCTAAAAGTGCGAAAAAACCACATGTCTTTTAAATGAAAAATGGATGAGTCAAACATGTTTCCTTCATATATCAGAAAATTGTTCAGTCCCAGAAAGTTACTAACATTGCAAACATAAACCTTAAAATTATTGCTAAATGAAAGAAGCCATGCTAAAATAGCACAGCATTCAATTCATTTTTCCTCATATTACAGAAGAAAGGAAAGCTATAGATAGAGAAACTAAAGTGATGACCACCAGGGGGAGGGGAAAACGGTTTGACAACAGACACACATTTCTTTGTGAGGTGGTGTAAATGAGCTCTATTGGGTAGCGATGATCTAATTAACATTTTAGGTACCAACAAAAATTATTTGGTTATATACTGTAACATGCACATTTACAAATGGAGAACTTTATATTATGTGAGGTTTTATTGAAAAAAAAAAATTACCAGTCTTTGCAGCTGTCATGATTCTCTACAGCTGCTTGCTGACAGGCATGTCAATCCCACTCCCACTGTGTTCTCAGTAGATAATGAACTCTTGGCCCACATTTCCTTTGAGCTGCTTATACACACTGTTCCAAAGGCAGCAGAAAGTGTTTGTGTTCTAAGTACAGTAGCTGGAAGTTTTCCTGTTCCCTGCCTGGTCCACAGCCACTCAGATCCAAGTAAACACACAGAGGCTAAAATTATTTTTTAAACTATGGCCATGGCAGGCTTCTTGCTATCTAGGTCTTATATCTTTTGTTTGTTCGTTTGTTTTGTTTTTTTTTTTTCGAGACAGGGTTTCTCTGTGTAGTCTGTGCCTTTCCTGGATCTCACTCTGTAGACCAGGCTGGTCTTGAACTCACAAAGATCCACCTGGCTCTACCTCCCAAGTGCTGGGATTAAAGGCGTGCACCACCACTGCCAGGCTTAGTTTGTATCTTAAATTAACCAATTTCTATAAGTCTATACTTTGCCACATGACTTGTGGCTTACTTTACATCTTGCTTCTCATGGCAGCGCTGCAGCGGCTCCTCTGCTCTTTTTTTCTTCCTGTCTATCTGTTTGGATTTTCTGCCTGACTCTAATGCTGCCTTGCATAGGCCAAATGGCTTTTATTTATCAGCCAATCAGAGCACATATATCAATCGCAGCGCAGGAGAGAGCGAACTCTATGTCTCATCAGCGCACTGGCAGATCAGAAATGGATATTTAGTCATGAACGTGGTTCTCAGGCACAACAGCGATAAATGTCTCATGATTGCACAGGGGCTGCCAGTGTGGTGACCTTCACATGCCATATCACTCAACAGGACTATGGAGCGCGTACGAGTGGCTTCTTCTTGAGAGGCTACTACGCCAGGTCAGTGCGCAGAGAAATGAGCATCGACAAACCACCCTGTAGAGATACACAGCGCTGTGTAAGGATATGTTGCACTGAAAGTCGCATGCGATACAGAGGAACTGGTGTCCTGCAAATTTGTATCTGAGATATGTCCATATAAGACTATACTGGGTGGTTTTCCGGGTAAACATGTGGCCTGTTGACAGGTGAATAGAAGGCCATGACTGGTCATGTAGAAGGGATGGCGCAGATCCAGCGAACAGCAAGAAGAGCACACTAAGTTACCACACTAAGACTATGAAGCAGAACTTGTAGAGTATTCAATGCCAGACCTCTTGTATGAGACGAGCCTTTGTGTGCTATCTGAACTCGTCAGACCGGTACGTCTTCGCTCATCACAGAGGTAGAGAACTGGTCCCACTGGGATCTCACACCAAAGCACTAAGGAGCTTTGGTTGCCAAACCAGCTTTTTGGCCTCGAGCTGTCGCTTGAGAATGAGGCGGCTTGCATGTTGCGTGCAGCCATATCTCATACTTTACTAGCCTCTTTCAGATGATAAGTGGTATGTGGAGTGGTTCACAAGATGTTTTGCTGTAGATTTAGTGTAGATTGATATGATAGTTAGAAAGTGTATAGTGATGTTGCTCGCATAGTAGATCGCAGTTAAATGATTCCTAATAAGCCCTATCCTACTTAAGTAACAGAAAAAACGACTATAAACAAATAAGCTCGCATTTTTATCTATTGTGCCGATCTCTCTACTCCATTTCCATCAACATAGGGTAGTGTTTTACTTCAATCTGGCTGGAATAATAAGAAAAAGCATAGCAACCAGATTTATGGCACACAATATTATTGCTCCTGTCCATGGCTCATTACTAGATGTGGTATAAATTTTATTCATGTTGACTCCAGTTATGTACAAATATCAATGCATTTTGATTTGGGAAGAATTAACCTAGTTTCCTTGATTTCCTTACTTATAATTTCAGATATATTTGCGCTATTATTCTATTAAGGTTCTTCGATATTTTAAGAGTCCCTTTAATAAGTATCAATGTTTACATCTTTAATTAAAAGCTATGTGTGGTGGAGTGTGGTGTGCAAGGGTGATTCGGAGAACAATGTATGTGGGTTTAGTTAGTCGCTTTGAGACATAGCATAAGTGTAGTTGCAGAGTATCTGATGCTACGAGTGTCATGATTGATAGGCGCGACACGGGCACATGAGTGATATAATCAGGCTAGCAGGAGTACACAGCGCTCTGTAACCTCCACTTCAATTGTTCGTTGGGAGCAGTTGAGATTTCCTGAATCCACTTACATCTCTTGCATTTCCTCTAATACTGTTGAGCTCACTTTATCTCTCGGCTGCGTGTCTAGCTTGCTGTTGCTCTACACTTACGTGCAAAGAAGATAAACATTCAGAAGAACCGTACTCTGCCATATAGGGAGAAACATTTGGCATCATATACTAACTAAATAACATTACACAAATAGTCTTAGTCCATGCCTAAGGGAATCGCAGGATCTAGTGTATATGAAGCAGAAGGCCATCATGTGACAGAAGATGTCTTGAGTCTTTTTCGTTGACTCTAGACACCCAGCTTACCTACTATATCATGCATCAAGAACTCATCGCCTACGCGTTTTGATTTCGCCACTGGGTCTGGGCCCTCGAACAGCAATTTTTACCACCACGCACTCGCACCACTCACGACTCGCTACAGGCACACTCTAATGGAGGCATTTTCTTCTTTTTCAATGAGGTTTTCTTCCCAAACGACGCCTAAGCTCTTCTGCGCTCACGTCTCTCTCCAACAACCAACACACCAACCGCACACACACCAAACTGCAAAAAACACACTGCTCGAAGTGATGTCTTTTTAACTCTTTTGTCACTCATAGAATCTAAATTATACACTCACTACAAACTTTACCAAATGGGATCTGCTGCCACTTCACTCTCTCACACGCTCTCTCACACCACGAGACTCGTATGATCCTATTTTAAACCGCATGGCATGTGTAACCTACACACCAACTACTATGCATCGTCTTTATTTAAATAACGATTTCAATTACACGTTTTTAACACATGCACGCTCTCACGCTCACGTGTTCGATCCGACTTCTGGCTTCGTTGGCTAGGTGACCGCAATCGAGGCACATTCATGGCTAAGCATATACTCATTTCCTGTACTATATGTGGTAATGGATATGAAGAAATGGTTTTAAAGCTCAGAGTTCTTTCAAAAAAATGATTCTGCTGTCGCGCTGGCCTACAACACACAACAATCATGGTGATCCTTGTTATATAGTTTTCTGGTTACATAAATCACATCTTGAGGAATATGAACATTACGTTCTCCTAAGGATTTCCTGGTGGCTAAAATAACCGCGCTGCACTTGCCTACATAAGCTCGAGTACAAAAATTTCAAAATATGCATGCTTCAGATTTTCACGCTCCTTCTGTCTTGGTATCTCTTGTTGGATATTATGTTATTAGAGTCACTCGCTTTATCTGCTTTTTGTTCTATCATTTACAGTTTGTCTTATATTTTTGCTCTGTCTGAGACTCTAAGCGTGCTATTCACATGTGTCTCTGCTTAGATATAGGATCTTGTTCGTATCGATTATTACATTTTGGTAGCTTTATCTGTAATTACGTTGATTTCTCACATGATCTAGGATGTACTCGCAACATGATAGTTTGCTCAAATCGCTTTATGGACTGATTCAAATCTTATTCTAGACACTGATATGGACCATATTAGCATATTTACATCTTGGGTCCTGCATTTTAGATTCAGACTTTGTATGTTATACTCTCACTCATCCAGCCTATAGTTTGCAAACAGCAAATCTTCTCGCTTATCATAGGAGTGATGTGTTTGAGCGACAGAGAACATGATATTAAGTCACTCATCGTTATTATTATAACATGTATATTGCGTGTATTTTAAGTGGGCTCCTACTTCACTGTATATATTTCTCTATTGTAATACATAAGTGTTTCATGGAATTTTTTTTATTTTTGTACAGCCAATGTTCCTATTCTTATCTCATCGTACATTTGTATTATTTTTCATAAACTTTAGTTCTTGTATGTCACTTGTGGCACCATATAAAAATAAATGGATAGTCTGTGCTCGATGACTCTTTTCGATACTTATCACTTTTTAGAGACTTCTCATTTCAGTTATTCTACGCCCAGTCTCAGAGGTATAATGGTGTTACTCATTACAAAAACTCATACTGTATGGAACGCTACTTGCGCCCACAGCATGAGAGACGGGCATTAAATTCATTCTCAAGATTATCTTTCCTTTTACGCAAATGTAGTGTACCGCTCATTGCTCAGAAAGAATGACCTTGAGCAGTATGATCGCATATAGAGCCGCAATCTGCTCTGTGCTTCGTAGTATTATATATATATAGGGAAGGCAGATGAGCAGGGACAATGAAGCAGGGTGTGATGGCCGTGGTAAAACTCTAGGGTCTCGCATATGGGGAAGAATAATCAACACCGAGATACTCTTTAAAAACAGAAACAGAATAATCGGCCCTATGTGCAGGGAGTATCTGAAGAGCTCCAATTGAAAAGCTCGAGAAAGGAGATTGAAAGTTTGAACTACTCTAAATAATGAGGAAAAACCGTGAGAGAAAGAATAAAAAAAATTAGACAACAGAAACATATCAATAAGCACATTTCAGCTCATAGATTGGTTCAGGAACTCTCATATTGTAACGCATTTATCATCGCTCTCTGATTATGCAGTTTACAGATTCCAAAGCAATTGCAAGCTCATATAATCAAGATTCTCGCATCGACATCTAGCTCAGGATGATATGAAGGGTGGGGGAAAGCTCCTAAATTTTAGTTGGAAGCACAGAGACTCTGAATTCCACATAATGAAAGGAGACTATATTTGACAGACAAGGTTTCAGAGAATGGGTATGACCACTCGTCTTGTTATGAATTTTAGTGGATAGTGTTTCTATGTTTTCCTCCATTGAACATGCTTTGACTTTGTTGTGTGTTGTATTTATTATGTTGCGATGTATGCCCGCGTGTCTGTAAATTCTCCAGGGCTTTTATCAGGAAGGAAGGTTGGGTTTTGTTCAGAGGTTCCTTTCTTCAGCTAATCAGATGGTTATGTGGTTGCTTTCTTTAAGTCTATGTGGTGGATTACATTTACTGATTTACATGTGTTGGACCATCCTAGCACTTATGGGATAAGCTAACTTGGTTGTGGTGGGTGATCTTTTTGGTGTGTTCTTAAATGTAATTTGCAAGTATTTTTTTTTTTTTGAGAATTTTTATGTCTCTGCTCATTGGGAAGACTGTCCTATAATTAATTATACTTTTGTTGAGTCTTTAGCTGATTTTGGTATTGGGTAATACTGACTTCATAAAAGGAATTTCCGAGTGTTCTCCCCTTTGGTATTTTTGGAATAATGTGAGCAGTATTGGTGTTAGTCCACTTTGAAAGTGTGGTCTAATTCTGTGCTGAATCCATATGGCCTTCGGCTTCTTTCTAGTTTGGACATTTTTTATTTGCTTCTATCACATTTGTTAGAGGTCTGTTTAAATTATTTGATTCTCATCAGTTTAACTTTGGTGGATCATATGCATCTAAAAATTCATTTCTTTTGGATTTTCCACCTTAGTAGAATGTAATTTATGTGTATGGGTGCCTGAATGTATGTACATACACTATGTGCATGTCTGGTACCTAAAGAAGCCAGCAGGGGGCACTGGATCCCCGGAAACTGGAGTTACAGATTGTTGTGAACCTGCTGGAACTCAAACCTGGTGTGTCTCTGTAAGAACACCAAGTGCTCTTAGCTGCCGAGCCCCCGGAACATACCATTTTAAACTATGTCCTGATGAGTCTGAATTTCCTCACTGTCTATTGTAATCTCTCCCTTTTCATATTTTTCTTCTCCTTTAGTTGGTTTGGTGAAACGTTTGTCAATGTTTAATTTTTTTAAGAGCAAATTTCTCATCTCTTTGTTTCTTTGTATTTTTTTTTCATTTCTATTTCATTATTTTCAGCCGCATTTTTGATGATCTCTTCCCAGCTATTGTTTCAAAGGTGATGTTTGTTCTTGTTTATCCAAGACTGTCCAATGCCTCATGACATTATTAACTGGAGATATCTCTGTTCTTTTGACATATGCATGTATCTCCATAAACTTTCCTTTTAGGGCTGCCTTCTTTGTGTCCTATAGACTTTTGTATATTGTCTTTACATTTCATTTCAAGTCTAGACATTTTTAAATTTCCTCCTTAATTACCTTCTTGATCTAATTATCATTCAGTAGTATGCTGTTTGGTTTCCATGAGTTTGTGTATTTTCTGTGTTTTTACTGGTGTTTATATCTAACTTTGTTCCTTTGGTCAAATGCATAGAATGCAGTGTATTGAAGTCACTACTATCACTGTGTTGGAGTTAATCTCTAATTTAAATCTAATATACCTTTTATGAAGTTGGGTGTGTTTGTATGTGATTGCATATATGTTCAGAAGTGTAATGAATCTATTTCAATAAAAGGAAAAATTTAAAAAGAAATGTAATATCCTCATGGTAAATTTTTTCTTTTAATGAGTATGAAGTGACTTTCCTATTTATTTAGATGAATTTTGGGTTGAAATCTATTTTGTTAGATATTAGGATACTTATGCCTACTTGTTTCTTAGTTCCATCTGCTTGGAATACCTTTCTTAATTCTTTGCCCTAAGGTTCTCTATCATTGATCTCAAGTGTGTTTCTTGGAGGTATCACATAGATGGACCCGATTTTCTAATCCAGTCTGTCAGTCTGTTTCTTTTCACTGAGAAATTGAGTCTATTGATATCAAGAGTTATTATTGAAAGATTCCTGTAATTAAAACTTTTTTTTTTTTTTGCATTTACTTAGGCCTCGTCTGACTAAGTGTCCTGGAATTGTTTACGCACTTCCTGTGATCTCTTGGATGTGTTTGTCATTGTCTTCAAAATTGGAGTATTTCTTCTAGTATCCACTGCAGAGCTGGCTTAGTGGTCATACATTATTTATTGTATAAAGTTGTTATTTCTCCTCTAACTTTAATAGATAGTCTTGCTGGTAGAGTACAATTTAGCCTGAGAATTGTGGTCTTTCAGAACTTGGAATACACCTTTCCAGAACCTTCTATTCTGATTGACATGCCTTTTTAAGTGACTTGGCCTTTCTCTGGGTTTTCAATTCCTTTAGTCTGTGTCTTTGAAATATTTTAGTATCTTGTGGGGAGTTACTTTTCTGGTCCTGTCTTCTTGTTTTTCTGAGGCTTCTTACACTGGATGGGTATCTGTTTCTCTAAGCTGGAGAAATTTTTGCTATGATTTTATTGAAAATATTTTTCTATGCCCCTCACTGTGGTGTTCTTCCTTCTGCTATCCATAATTTAAAGGTTTCATGTCACAAAGTTCTTCCATATTCTGTTCATGATTTTTAAATGTCTCACTGACCTTCAGTGATGCAATTCCTCTCCTTTGTCTTCCATCTTTGACTCTATTTTTGATGCGATCCATTCCACGGGTGACGTTTCTCACAAGGTTTCTGTTTTGGCTTAATGACTTTTCCATTCCTAGCATTATTTGTGTTTGGCTTTCTTCGTCAATCTATCTACTTACTGAATTCTATTTTCATATCTTTATTGGATTTCATTCAGTTCCTTGTACTTGTTGTCATGGAGTAGATTCATATCCTCCTTGAGTTGTCTGAATGTAGTTATAATCATTCTTTTGAATTCTTTGTCAGGATTATCTTCCAGATCATTCTCATTGGGTTCATTACTTTGAAATTAGTCATTTTGGAGCGGGCACGTTATTTTGCTTGTTTGTTTTTTATAATCACTCTTTATTTCTGCACTGGGATATGTGTGTCTGAAACAGTTTGTTGGCCCTCTCTTTCTTTTGCTCAGATCACTTTCTTTTTTCAGTGTAGGCATGAACACTGTTCAGGGCAGGAATAATTTGTAAGAAGGTTGTGTTTCTTTTTTGGAATTGGTATTGAGGGCTGAATCTATAGTTTTTGCTACAGTCTGCAGGAATGGACACTATCCAAGAGCCATCATATTGCTAGCTGGTCTTCTGCTACCTGTGGTGTGGAGACTCTGCAAGTCTGGTCGCTCTGCCTTGAATAAGCAGCTGGCAGTTGGGGGCAGGCTTTCTAGGGAAGCTGGGTAAGGCAGCTGTGGGTAAGGAGAGGCAGGGACTACTGGGGAGCACTGGGGAGTGAGAGTCTAAGGAAGGAATAAACCTAGTCTGAGGGATGGGGATAGGAGATCCTGGGAGAAGAGCTGGTCAGTCTGGCAGCACTTGGAGGTGATGCTGGGAGGACCTTGGAGGGCCTTTATGGTGAGCCAGAGTGATTGATGTCTATCCAAGGGCTCAGAGAAATCAGAACTCAGAGAGGAGATGGACTGCCTACAGGTGGGAAGAAGGAGCAGAGCCTAGCTGATGGGCAGGGAGGGGAGGTCCCAAAGAAGACCCAGAGCTAGGGAGGAGGGTCAGGTTAGGCTTACCTAGCAATGCAAAGAAGGGGTGACCTTCCAGAGGGGTTGGGGGACTTTGGGGTCAGAAGGAGCAGACCTAGGTGGCCGCACCCTGAAGTCTTAGGGAGCCCAGCTAACCTGTGGGGTAGGAAGGAACAAGATTCCCTGGCAGTGTGGAAAAGTCCTAGAAGGGCCTGGGAGGCCCACGAGATAGGACGTGCCAAGTTAACAATACAGGAAAGCCCCAAATGAGCCGAGTGGGACTGAGTGCTGAGAAGGATGGGACCTCGCTGGTGGTATGGGAAGGAGCTGACCCCCATTTACTTTTTATCTTTACTGGTTTTTTTTTTTTTTTTCCAGAACTGAGTACTGGCCTAGGACCTCATACAATGCCAGACTAGTGTTCTCCCACTGGTCAGGCTCCCAGCCTGCTATAATTCAACCACTCTCAAAAGCAACTCACAGAATACTTTACCCTTTTCTTTCTGATTTGTTGGAATTTCCTTCCTAAAGCTCATTCATATTTTATTGAAGGTTTGTAGTATGTTTGAGCTACACCGTCATCTGTTGATGGATACTTGGACTGTGTTTACATATAATAACCATGTGTGTGT
>NW_023504134.1:0-42842 GCF_004664715.2 Peromyscus leucopus
ACACATAATACTATAACATTAATCCTCATCTAGAAATATATATACTGTTAGGTAGCATTGTAGAAAAAATAAAAAGCCTCAATTTTTGCATTAATGATGAAGAATGGCCATAAAATATTGAGTTATCTGGACATCTTTAATTCATATTATTGGGCTGCCTGTTCATTTTTTTCCTATGAAGAATAAGAAACATTTCTTTCTATCAATAAAATAAATATTTCAATTCCTGTCAGCAGACAAAGGCCACGAAGACAATGAAGTCCTTTTACATACACACAATAAAATACAACTAAAGTGGGAACATTATAATCTGCTCTATAGGACAATAGATGGGTGGAGTCTAGGCTGCCATTGTTGCAAAGGTCAACTACAGGGAACACTGGTGTCAGGAAGAAAAGAAAAACAATTTATTTGATAAAATTATTTGCATTAAACTGAAGTTTTAATAGATTTCTATAGAGTATTACATTACCAGAGGAAATTGAGTGAGATCAAAATTGTATCAGTTTAGAAGTTCTTGTTGGGATCATCCTCAAGTCTTGCTGGGGTCTTTTATGCTTTAACGGCCCATGAAGATTTCTGAACACTATCTATTAAGGATAGATCTCAGAACAGCATCAAAAGTTGACTATATCTTGTATTTGTGATTTTCCAATAATCTCCCTTCCTCAACTTCATCACTTAGGAAATTACAGCTTCAGCATTGAATGAGCTCAGGATAACACACATGGGAATTTCTATCAAGCAGCAACAACAGACTATGCTGTTTTGTGGTGCAGAGAGGTAAAGAACCCTTGGAACAATCAAACACCATGCTTGTTTATGAGAACACATAAAACATTTATCAAGACTTCTAAATTAGTGTTTATTCTGATAGAGGCCATAGAACCATAGGAAGCTGGCCAATTACCTATAGTTGAAGTCATCTATAGCCTCAGGACTAGGTATTATAAAAGAATTAGATAGTGATACAAAAACACACGCTGCTACCTACATGAATATGCACAGTGGTGGCAAAATCTATTTTGATTATGTCTTTAAGGAAGAGGGACCATATACTTTGAATTTGTATGTGTATGGTTATGTAAAGGAGGAGGTACTTGCATAGGTATAAGTGCATGTGATGCCAGAGGTCAATCTCAAAGACCTCAGGTACTGGGATCTGGGATTGAGCTGAGGTTCTCATGATTGTACAGCCAGGGCTCTGCCAAAATAGCAATCCCCCTGCCTCTAAGCTCTCTAAAGCCAAATTCCAAATAAACCATACCTCTTTTATAGTTTACAGCAGCTTCAAATATCAATTTCTCTATATTATGAGCTGAATTTGAGCAAATTACCAAGTTTCTCAATGCCTCTGTGTACCCATTTAAAAAAGGAAATATAGAAGCGTAAGTTCTCACAGGTTTTATTTTTATGAGGTTTTAAAGAGACAATCCCTGTAAAATACTTAGTGAAGTCTTGAAAAGACAGTACAATAGCCAAAAACAAATGTGAAAGAGAAAAATAAAATCTGCCATAGAAGTTTAAGACAAAGTTCCTCATAGAAATACTATTGTGCATTAAAGAAACACTTAAAGTCAAAGACAAAGAAATATAGAGGAACACAAAAAAGCTATGCTCATTCTGCCACATTGTTTTACTCAGCAGCTAACTCATCCCTAGCCAGAAGCCTCTTGTATCATCAGTGACAAAGCTGACAGCTGGGAGCCTACAGATGTGGAGCTCATGAGAAACACTTTGCTGTCAGCACAAGTGAATGTTTACCTGCCCATGTCTGTGGCATCTTGTGGCAAGGGCATTCACAGGTAAATATTGGTTTTACGTTCTAGAACGACAGGCTATAATTATAAAGCAGGGATTCCATTTAACCTAAATGAGCAGTTTAATTAATTAGAAAGCCCTTTTAAAAGTCAAGCCTGCTTTTATTTTAAATAGCTATCATATGGACTCATAATTTATTTGAAGAAGAGAGATTCTTCTCCCCATCCCTGCCCCCTTGTTTACTTATTGACTAATCCTTACCCAAGGACAGCATTAACATTAACCAATTTGCCACTGGTAAAGAAGGGAGAAAGAATATTTTAGTGTTATGATTAGCATCATATTCTGGCTTCAGTATCCCTGGTGTTAGGAAATACAAGATCTCATCATAATTTATCACTTTCACTTTTAATGAGTCACCAGAAAAAATAGATACCTGATGATCAATGAGCTGTTCCAAAGAGTGAAGCCAAGGTCTTTTATCTTTGGTTGAATGAAGAGTTCTAATAGCCATGCTGTAAAAAGGTGGGGTAGGCTAATAAGCACACACACAAAAATAGTGAAGGGCTCTGCACAATTCTGTGAGAGAAAGTTGGAAGCATACTGTCAAACTGCTTGCCCAATTCAGAGAAAGTAAAAAATCCTTAGAATAAATGAATAAATAAATATCATTTTGAAAGGCTCACAATGTACTTCAGGTGGCATGCTTAGAATCCTGGTTTTCAATGCCCAACACCCAGAACTTCATGAACAAAGAATGGTGGTGTTGACCTGAAATCTCAGCACATAGGGAGTGAAAACAACAAGTATATGTGCAGTGGAATGTTGAGACAATTGGGCATAATCCTATGTATTTAGGAATCAAGTTACTTGCATGCATACATATTTGCATGTACCAATTAGTGAAAAAGAAGAAATGGATTTGAAAGAAATTAATGAGGTTACATAGAAAGGTTTAGAGGAAGGAAATTAAAAGGGTAAATGATGTAAACTATATTCTCAAAAAATATAAGAAGTGATAAAAAAAAAATCACTTTCTTAAACACTTGAAGAACAAGTAAGAGTCAACAGCCCTGGCAGCTTTACCAGAGTGGTGGCTGTTCCTAAAGACCCCAAGTAAGACACCACCAACCACCCAATAACACTCCTTAAAGCCCACCCAACAACCCCTGCACCCTTTCTCTGGACTCCATATTCCTGCCTACCACTTCAGTTTGAAGACTTAGACTCTACCAGAGGTCGGCTGTTCCTAGGACCACAGGTAAGACACTACCTGCCTGCCCATTAACACTTTTTTAAAGTCTGCTCAACATTTTTAAGAAAAATCAACAAGGTGAACAGGCCTTTAGCAAAAATAATTAAAAGGTAGAGAGAAAATATCCAAATTAACAATTTCAGAAATGAAAAAGGGGACATAACAAAGACACTGAGGAAATCCAGAGAATCATTAGTTCATACTTCAAAAAACTCAGAAAAAATCTAAAAGAAATGCACAAATTTCTTGGTATATACCACATAGCAAAATTAAATGAAGATAAGATAAAATATTTAGGGGCTGGAGAGATGGCTTAGAGGTTAAGAGCACTGGTTGTTCTTCCAGAGGTCCTGAGTTCAATTCCTAGCAACCACATGGTGGCTCACAACCATCTGTAATGAGATCTGATGCCCTCTTCTGGCCTGCAGGCATACATGCAGACAGAACACTGTATATATAATAAATAAATTAATTAAAAAAAGATGAAATATTTAAAGGGACCCATAAGTCCTAAGGAAATAGAAGCATTCATTAAAAGTCTATCTTGACAGAGTGAACCATTGAGGGGTTAGGGGAAAATATGGAGTATAGGAAATCTTCAGGAACTCACAAAGATGTTCCCAGCTAAGACTCATAGCAATGGTGAATATGGTGTTTGAACTTGTCTTCCCCTGTACTCAGATTGGTGTCTACCCTAATTGTCATCATAGAAGCCATATCCAGTGACTGATGGAAACAGATGAAGAAACCCACAGCCAAGTATTTAAACTTCTGGAATTCAGTTGAAGAGAGGAGGAGGAATTATAGAAGCAAGGTGGGTCAGGGTCATGATAAGAAAAACCACAGAGACAGCTGACCCAAGCTAGTGGGAGCTCGTGGACTCTGGACTGACAGCAGGGAAGCCTGCATGGGACCACACTAGGCTCTCTGAATGTGGGTGACAGTTATGTGGCTTGATGTCTTTCTGGGTACCCTGGCAATGAGACCAGGACTTATCCCAGGTACACCAACTAGTTATTTAAAGCCAATTCACTGTGATGCAATGACTTACTCAGCTGTGATGCAGTGCTGAGGGGCTTGGACCTGCCCCAACTTGGTATGCCAGCCTGTGTTGACTACCCAAGGGAGGACTTACCCCCTATGAGGAGAGAATAGGGGTATGATAGGAAAGAGGAGCAGGAGAAGGGGAGAGAGGGAGAACAGGGGTTGGTATGTAAAATGAAAAAAAAATACATAAATACATAAATAAATACATAAATAAATAAATAAATAAATAAATAAATAAATAAATAAATAAATTTAAAAAAGTCTACCAAGCAAACTAGCACAGAGTCAGATGGTTTCAGCACAGAATTCTACTAGACATTCAAAGAAGAGTGAATACCAATATTCTTTAAATAATTCTACAAAACAGAAACTGAAGAAATATTGCCAATTTATTTTTATGAGGTCACAGTCATCCTGATACCCAAACTACACAAAGACTCAACAAAGAAAGAGAAATTACAGGGCAATTTCCTCATGAACTTTCATGCAAAAATACTCAATAAAACCTCACAAACCAAATCCATAAATGAATCAAAAAGATCATCCACCATGATCATATAAGCTTCATCCTAGAGATACAGGTTCAACATATGAAAATCTGTCAATGTAACCCACCATATAAACAAAGTGAAAGAAAAAATCCATATGATCATCTCATTATATGCTCAAAAATTCTCTGACAAAATCCAACAACCCCTCATGAGAAAAGTTGGAAAGATTCAAGGACCATATCTAAATATAATAGAATCAATAAATAAAAATATAGGCAAGCCAACAGCCAACATCAAATTAAATGAAGAGAAACTTAAAGCAATTCCACTAAAACTAGGAAACAAGAAAAGACTGCCACTCTCTCCATATCTATTCAATATAGTACTTGAAGATCTAGCTAGAGCAATAAAAAAAAAAAACTAATGGAGATAAAGAGAATTTGAATTAGAAAGGAAAAAGTTAAAAGTATCATTATTTACAGATGATATGAAGCATACATAAAAGGCCCCAAAAATTCTAACAGAGAACTCCTACAACTGATAAAGACCTTTAGTGAAGTGGCTGCATACAAGATTAACTCTAAACAAACAAACAAACAAAAAAAATCAGGCTGAGAAAGAAATCAGGGAAACAGTACCCTTCACAATACTCACAAATAATATACAATATCTTGATGTAACCCAAACAAAGCAAATGAAAGACCTGTATGGCAAGAATTCCAAGTCTTTGAAGAAAGAAATTGGAAAAGATATCAGAAGATGGAAAGATCTCCCATGCTCATGGATCAGTCCATCTTACCAAAAGCTATCTACAAATTCACTGCCATCTCCATTAAAACCCCAACATATTTCTTTATAGACCTTCAAAGAACAATACTCAACATTTTATTGAAAAACAAAAACCCAGATTAGATAAAAAAAAATAATCCTATAAATAAAAGAACTAAAGGTATCACCATCCCTGATTTCAAGCTCTACTACAGATCTATAGTAATAAAAACAGTATAACATTGGTATAAAAATCATACAGGTGGCTCAATGGAATCTACATACTTATGGACATTGGATTTTTGACAAAGAAACTAAAATTATACAGTGGAAAAAGAAAGCATCTTCAACAAATGATGCTGGAATAAATGGATGTTGACATATAGAAGAATAAAAATAGATCTATCTCTCTCCTCTCTCTCTCTCTCTCTCTCTCTCTCTCTCTATATATATATATATATATATATATATATATATATATATATATATATAACCCTGCACAAAACTCAAGTCCAAGTGGATCAAAGACATCAAAATAAATCCAGTTATACTGAACCTGATAAGAGAAAGTGGGAAGTAGTTTGTAGTTTTGAATGCACTGGCATAAAAGACTATTACTTCTTGAATATAACACCAGTAGCACAGATGCTAAGATCAACCTATTAATGAATGGGACCTCCTGAATATGAAAAGCTTCTGTAAGGCAAAGTACACTGTCAATAGGACAAAACAGCAAGGTACAGAAAGGGAAAAGATCTTCATCAACCCCATATTTGATAGAGGGCTAATTTCCAAAATATATAAATAACTCAATAAATTAGACATCAAAATGCTAAATACTACAATTAAAAATGGGGTACAGATCTAAACAGAGGATTCTCAATAGAAGACTCTCAAATGGCTGGAGAACAGTTAAAGAAATGTTCACTATCCTTAACCATAGGGGAAATGCAAATCAGAATAAATCTGAGATTCCATCTTAAATCCATCACAATGGCTAAGATCAAAAATACAAATGACAGCTTATGCTGGAAAGGATGTGGAGCAAGTGGAACACACCTCCAGTGCTGCTTGGAGTGCAAACTTCTACAGCCACTTTGAAAATCAGTATGGTAGTTTCTTTTAAAATTGGGAATCATTCTACCTCAAGACCTAGTTATGTCACTCTTGGGCATATAACCAAAGATGCTCAATCTCACCACAAGGACACTAACTCAGCTATGTTCATAACAGCTTTATTTGTAAAAGCCAGAACCTGGAATCAACCTAGATACCTTTCCGTTGAAGAATGACTAAAGAAAATGTAGTACATTTACACAATGGAGTATTATTAAGCTGTTAAAAACAATGACATCAAAATTTTTTAAGCCAAATGGATGGAACTAGAAAAAAAGTCCTTAGTGAAATAACTCAGACCCAGAAAGAGTAACATGATATGTATTCATAACCATGCTACAATTCACAAACTAGAGAGGCTTGGTAACAAAGAGGGCTCAAAGGGATCTCCCTAGGAAGGAAAAATAGAGATCTCATGGGTGGACTAGAGGCAGGTGGGGTGGGTGGTGGCTGGATGAGGAGAGTACTGAAAGAGATGATGGCAAAGGGGTACATTTTAGGTTTAGATAGACACCTGGTGCAAGGGATACTCCCAGGAATCTACAAGGATGACCTCAGCTAATATTGCTAGCAATAGTGGATATGTTGCCTGAACTGGCCATCTCCTGTGACCAAGCAATACTTCCGGGGGAGGAATTGGGATACTGTTGCTATTCTGGCTCTACTGACACTTGTACCCTGGGAGCAGGGAGTGAGAAGATGCAAAGTCAATGATAGACTCTGGGAGTTGCAAGCAAGCTCTTTTATTAAACAAAGGAATTAGGGATTTATGTGTGGGGCTGTTTGGTGGGCTTTGCTTCTATGGCTATTGTGGCTTTTCTTGATTTGGCCCTGGGTCTTACATCAGCAGTTGTCATCTTGGGGGTCCAGTTTCAGGTTCCTCTGGGTCAAGGCGCTACTGTGCATGTCACAGCTTTTTTTGCTTGAGGCTTAGACAGTTCATCTGGCATGTGGGCCTTATCTGCGTCAGGATACCAGCCCAGCCACATAATCTTCAATCTACAGTCTGTTCTGCTTATGGGATGTGCTGGGTTAGGGATAGTGTAGAGATTGTGGGAGTGGCCAAACAATAACTAATCCAGTCTGAGACCCAGGTCATGAGAGTGACCTGGTTCTGCCTGGAGTGCCAGGACCCAGAGTCTGGAATGCCCAGAGATGTAGGATAGAATCAAACTCAATTGGAGAAAAAAAAAGTCTGTATAATAACTAACAATATTCTGCTATACTCATAGATTGGTTCCTACCCCAATTGTTATCAGAGCAACTGATAGAAATAGACATAGAGACTCATAGCCAAACATTAGGCAGACATCAAGGAGTTCTGCTGAAGAGAAGGAGGAAGGATTATAAGAGCCAGAGGGGTCAAGGATATCACAAAAAAAAAAACCAAAAAACTCACAAAATCAACTAAACTTGGCTCATAGGAGCTCGCAGAGAATGAACCAACTACCAGAGAGCCAGCACAGACCAACCTAGGCCCTCTACATATATATGAGAGTTGTCTATAGCTTGGTCTACTTATGGGAACCCTAACAGTGGGAACAGGGGCTGTCTCTAATGCTTTGGCTGGCTCTTGGGAATCTATTCCTCATATTGGATTGCCTTGCCCAGTCTTAATAACAGGGAAGGTGTTTAGTCCTACCTCAACTTGATATGCCGTGGTTTTTTTGGTATCCATGGCAGGCCTGGCACTTTCTGAACAAAAACAGAGGAGGAGTGAATGAGGGGGCTGGTGGGGAGGGGCAGCAGAGAGGAAGTGGGGAGAGGGACTGGGGGAAAGAAGGGAGGGGAAACAGCAGTCATGTTGTAAAATAAGTAAATTTAATTAATAGAAGAAAAAAAGAAGTGGATTTTCAAAACTGTATAGCTGAAAATGACCATAGTAAAAATACACTTCAAATAAAGTAATTAATGATGGACCTCTGTAGCACTGAGAAAATGAGAAGAAGCTAAACCCAAAATTAGTAAACAAAGCAACAACAGCAAACCAATAAAGTTAAGGTAGAAATTTGAAAGGTAGAAATGAGGAAAAAAATTATCAGTAGAGCCAGAAGTTGAGTCGTTATTAAATAAGATAGAGAAGCATTTAGTCAAACTCATGAGAAAAATGAACAAATAAAGTTAAAATTGCAAATTAAGAAAATATAACAAAGACCATGAAATTTCAGATCATTAAGACATATTTGAAAGATTTTTTTTCTAATTAATTGGAAAATTAAAAAATCTGATAAATTTCTAGACACAGGTGACCTTCCAAAATTAATTCAAAAGGACATAGCCATCTTAAATATATTACAACAAACAATAAAATTAAAGCACTAGTTAAACCTCTCTTCTAAACATAACAAAGGAAGTGAGACATCTACAATGAAAATTTTTAAATGCTGAAGAAATTAAAGAAGACAATAGAAGATGAAAAGGGTTTTTATGTTCATGAATCAATGGAATTAATATTGTGAAAAAGATTAAGTTGCTAGATGGAATCCATAGTTTCAGTGCAAATCTCCATTGATATTCAGAAACAACAACAAAAACAAACAATCCTCAAATTTATAGGGATGAACGCAAAATCCTGAATAGCCAAAACAATTCTTCACTAAATGAATAATAATAGAGGAATCACCATATCTGAGTCGTACCAAATAAGTTGTGACTATCATCAGAACAGAATAAGAGGAGTAAGATAAAAACTGTATATGTGAAGACCCAATTTATACAGCACCAGTAACATTTTCTCATAATATTTTTATATTTTAGGCTTGAATATTTTCATCTACAGGCCATTTTGAAGTAATGTTTGTATATATTACAGGGGAAGGAATAAGGTCATTTTTTTTTCATATATCTACCTAATAGTATCTCCCATTTACATTTCTTGCCTGTAATATTCTAAATAAAGCGATCATATATATGAGTATTTTTCTGTTTTCTAGACCATTACCAGTTTTTGCATAAAATTGGTGAGCAGTCATTTATAGCCTGTGCTCAGGTATCTATATGTATGTCTGTATCTATGTAGATACAGATAGATGATAGAGATAGATAGTTAGATAGATAGATGATAGATAGATAGATAGATAGATAGATAGATAGATAGATAGATAGATAGAAAGAATATACCAGATAAAAACAAGGTAAATGGGTAATTCTTGAATTCTTTTGTTTTATAGGAAAATATATTCCCCCGTGCAAAATTTCACATGTGTAATTTAGAAGACATGCTGCCCAGTGGCCATTTTACATGGCACTATGGAGCTGATATCCAGATTTTCATCACCAGAATCTGTCCTACATAAATTCTATAAGATTTAGCATCAACAAAATGACTAGTGAGGGAAAGTAATTGGTCAATTATTGGATATCCCTTGTCTATAAGGTGCCACTTAACACACTTTATTATACACATTATATTTTCAAGATTAAGCAAACTGAAGCTACATCTAATCTACTACTTCAATCATGCTATTGAAAGGGATATAGGTGGCACTCATGATGATGCAGAAAGCTTCATTTTTTCACTTTGATGCAATTACCAAGAAAATTTCCCAATTTTGTGACTATGCTCCAATAATTTACATTTTTTGAATTGTTATCATCTTATGGACATTTACAAACTCACAATAACCTACAATTACAAATTAATAAAAAAAAAGTCTGAAAATTAAAAGTACTTAACTTTCTTGTTAACAAAACTTAACTTGAACTGGCATTTATATACCTTTTAAAAATCTAACTTCATATGTTTTCAACCAGCACAGGAGATATAACTCAGAAGTTAAGAGTACTCGTTGCTCTTTCAGAGGACTTGGCTTCAGTTTTTAGTATCTCCATGGGATGTCTCTCAACTTTTTGACAACTCCAGCTTCATGGTATCTGAAATCCTCTTTTGGCTTCCTCAGGTATCCTCACATGTGACATGAACATAGACATAAATATAATTAAATCTTAAAAATATTTCATTGTGTATAGTTGAAGCCTCATGGTCTTTCTCTTGTCCAATTTAGCATGTACACTACTGTTTTGGTTGGTCAGCTCATGTTTTGGTAGTCATGCTGGTGAGAATTTAAGGCGACTAAAGAATGCTGACAGTAGGAAAGAGCACACCAATTGGTTTTCCAATACCAAATGGTGAACCATGAAAACATACATACAAGTAACCTTAAGTACACTGAGAAGGTTGTTTTAGAGATTTATATGTATATACACTTGTATATATGTATAAAATAACAATTAAAGAAAAAGAGGCCATGAATTTGAAAAAAATAAAGAAAGGGTATATGGGAGGCTTTGAAGGGGGGAAAGAGAAGAGATAAATGATGTAATTATACTATAATCTCAAAAAATCCCAGAATTAAAAAAAAGTTATTTTTACTGCATTTCAAGGTGATTGATTTTGACATCTATATGGAGTTATTTGAAATTCCCTAATTTCTCATTTATTTAATAGGAATAATCTTAACAAATGAGAGAATTCAGAGAAAAATAGTCTATAAGCTCTATTTTAATTTGTATTATAAAGTAACTTATAACCTAGAGATAATTTATTCACAAATTCAGATAATTTCAAATTAAATGAATCTAAATACTTAATATTGACTTGAAGTTTATGATTTTTCACTGTCCATACATATTTTGCTTATTATTAATGGTTTATTATTTAACTGATTAATAGAAATTTGGACAATTGATATTTATTTTGCTTAGGATGTATGTACACAGGGACTAGCAGCCAAATGATTTTTAGATCAGAAATATCTTTTCACTTAACCACTCTGACAATGTGACTGTAGCTGATGCAGTATTATAGGCTGGTGCTGTGGACCTTGAAGAGAGCAAATGAGTATCGACTGTAGTGATGGGGATGACATGTCTCATGAGGATCACAGTGTTCACAGGAGACAGAGACTGAGAAGTAATGACATCAGCATCACTCTATGAATGTAATGAGGCTGTGGGGTGTCAGGAGAGGATGTGGGTTGCTAACTGGTTGTTGCACCCTCCATGATTAAAAGAAAAGGAAGTTATCTTTGAGAGTGAGCTCTCCATCTGAGAAATGAGAGCACTGGTCTGGAAGCCCAGAAATTACAATGCTGTAAAACTTCACCTGGGTGTTACAGTTCTAAAGAAGGCCTCTGAACAGAAGAAATTAAACAGCTTTCAACATTTTCAGCAAACAGAAACTGATAGTGATTTTTAGATACTTACTCACTAACTTGTAGAAACACAAAATAGATTCTTTTGGAAAAGCAAATCAGTTAAAAGAACACTATGGATTTGGATTTTATTTATTTATTTATTTATTTATTTATTTATTTATTTATTTATTTATTTATTTATTTACTTGATATCCCTTCTTGGAATTTTAAAAGCAATTACTTGCTGCCAATAATATTGATTAAGTGTGACTAACTCTTGTGTGCATCATTGAATTGATATTTAAGTGTTTTTTGTTTTTCTGTTTCTTGTTTTCTTTTTGGCATCAGCCCTGTGGCTAATGAGTTAATGGAACAAGCACACAAAACAAAATCTCAGTTGTCCAGAGTTATTCCTAATACAAAAGCTGGCTATAGGAACAGATTCTGTGTTCTCTCTAGATTGTAAATCAGGACAATATGATTTTTTAAGTAGCCTGGTATTTACCTCCCATTTATTTATTTATTTATTTATTTATTTATTTATTTATTTAGTTTTATTTATTTATTTAATTAGTTAGTTAGTAAGTTAGTTAGTTTTTCTATAGGCATTCTGAACATATCTTTTGCAGTCAGATATCCACAAGCTAGCTGGAAATCCCCAATTATGCTCAGTATGTCTATGTGGCTCTTAATCCATGACCTGGAAATTTGATATAACTTCTTAGACTCCATTAGAGGCATTTTGATTTCAAAATTATGACTGGGACCTAAATAATGTGTAGCTGAGCAAATCTTCCAGGTAAAGAGGCATGCTCAGACTTGAAATCCCCTGGCTGGTTTCACGGAATTTTATTGAAGTTAGAGGTTTGCATCAGGAAATTACCTGACTGGTAGAATTATTTGCCAGTTTATCATTCTTCTTGTATAATAACCCAGAATAGGTTCGACTGAAGCCATCCTCCACTTTATAGAATCCTGGCTAAATCCATGAACAAAAATTGTCATCCTTCTCTGAATAAGGCATGTATATTTCATGAAGGACCAAGATATCCAGAAAGATGCCCTAGCATAGCAGCAAGCAGAAGATCCATTGCTTCAAAGCTGTAGTCTATGATTCTGGAGGAAAAACTACTTAATTTACAAACTAGCTAGTGATAGTCTTTGTAAATGCTATAACTACTGTTTAAGTATCCATTATCATTTGTAAGATTATTTTGAAAGTTTCTGTCTGTCTTCAGATACCAAATAGAGATGGAAATCACAGTATGATAAAGAGCCTCATGATCCTGGGTCAGGAGAGCAGTCACGTGAAAATCGTGCTACTAAATACTAAGGTGAAGACAACATTCAAGAAGACGGTGTCACAAAGTAAGGGACTATGATTTACCAGATTTTTAAACCTATGTCCAACCTTGTCTTTTTCCACATTTGTCTTATTTTTAGCTGAGCAACATTCCCCTACATCTGAAAAGGTCCAGAAAAACATACATTACACAGTAATGAGGGCCAATCAGCTTTAGCATTGCAATGAAGTAGTATTCGGGTAAAGCAACTAGGCTAGAGGGTAAATGATGTGGCCTTACCTGTAAGTAGAGAGCAGGCCAGGTTCTCAGTTCACTGTGAATTCATTCCACCAACGTCTGTGGCTTCTTGGTGAACATCAGACCTTTCTCTATGCAACTGGGTTTCAATCTGACTTAGAAAAGAAATGAGACTGAACCTTTAATGAAGGTTCACAAAGACAAAATCATGGGGTAAGAAGTCACCTTGAAAAGTGGAGCAGCCTTGAGCTACTTTCTTTCAGGATATATAAAACTGTCATGCCAAAATGACCTCAACTATTATCATATCACGTAAGAGCAAAATGACACTTTTATAATAATGTTACTTCTTCCACAGAAGGTGATGAGAGGTAAAAATTAAAATGTGAAATCAGATAGGAGTACTGTATCTCAAATTTAGGTTTCAAAATAATTTATGTTTTAGAAAATTATGGTTTCAAAATCTTAAACTATAAGAATGATCTTTGTATATGTCAGGATTCTCTAGAGGAACAGAACCGGAGAATATATCTATGTTTGATAACAGGGGAAGATGTGTTAGATTGGCTGACTCCCTCAGAAGCCGAATAGTCCCATAGTGACCATATTCAGGTGGCAGAGCCAGGGAAAAACGTTATCTGCTCAGTACAGAAGCTGACAGTCTCAGAGTGAGAGACACCAGTAGTTATGCCTAATCTAGGCAGAAAGCATCTGGAGAAGAAACTGTGAGAGCCCAGATGTTAACCACTGAAAAATCTGGAGTCTGATGTGCATGGGAAATACAATCACAGAAAAGAAAAAAAACAAACAAAACTCATTTAAATAAAAGAACTTTAAGACATGCAAAACAAACTTCCCTTTTCTTCCACTTATTATTAAAGCCAAGCCCCAGCCTCGTATACATTGCTGCCCACATCAGGGGCTGTTTTCTCCACTCAGTTTTCAGTGCCATATGTCAATCTTCTCTGGCCACACTTCTCTGAGAGTATGTCCAAAGAAGATTGACATATGTCACAAAAGATGCACACACCCAGAAATGTGCTTTGCTAGTTTTGTTTTATTTGCTTTCTTTTTTGTTTGTTTTTAGAGACAGGGTTTCTCTGTGCAGCCTTATGTGTTCTAGAAGTCTCACTGAGGACCAAGATTGGCCTCAGACTCACCAAGATCTACCTGCCTCTGCCTCCTGAGTACTGGAATTAAAGACATGTGCCACCATCATCCTGCAGCTTTGTTAGTGATCTAGACATCCTTCTACACAATTACATTAACAAGAAAAATAATTGTTTCATGCTATATCAAGAAATTAAAATATTCAAAACAAGCTGTAACTATCAATGTAAAATCATGACCATAACCAGAATATTTTCAAATTGTCATCGATTCTCCCAGCTTCAAGTATTTTATCTAATCCTAATAGGCATACACATTTTTCCACATGGTTTTCTTCTTTAATCCATTTTCTTTTAAAAGAAATCACTGATCTTTCAGGAATTGTTTCCATGTACTTAAAAGGAATAAAAATCTAGATGGTCCTGGAACATTTTCATGATTGTCATAAAGTCAACAAAATAATAAGGTTTAACACTACTTGATAATGTATCAAAAGGGGAAAATAAAATAAAATAAATGAGTGTTCATCTACTAACTAACTTACCAATTTAAATGTATATTAAGTAGAGTAGTTATTTGGGTAAAAGATGCCAGTCAACATGATATAACATGATAAATATAATGTAACAAATGTTATAAAGTTCATGAAAAAAGTACAGAATAAATGTTCCAAAATATATTCACACTCATAAACTATATTCAATTCAAATCACAGCCCTCCTCATCTAGGAGAAAGTCCAAGAATTTCAACAATACTAAAATCTACATGTATGTAGGTTCCCTATGATAAAGTGGAGACCATTTGCAAGTAACAGGTACACTTTCTCATATGTTTAAAACTGTTTCTGGTTCACTTATAGTACCCAACATTAATTACTATGTAAGTAGTTTCAATAGTGCATTATTTATGGAATAATTACAAGAAAAATCTATTTATGATCAGTACAGCCTTTTCTATATATTTTCTACCAGTATTTGATTTAATACATGTATTAAACCAATAGATTTTTAAGGAAAAACACATCCCAATTAGTTTGTGACTAGTACTATAAAAAAATCTTCAGTGATTAGCTGAAATCAGCAAGTCCGAGGAAAGTAAGACATTCTTGATTAATAGTATCCAGTCTAAGATAAAGAGAACTCTTTCTTCCCAGGGATTAGTAACATTTCTGTGACAATAAATGTACATCCACATATAAAACCAATTCAATGACAATAATATTTAAGTTTCAAATCTACTTGAGATAAAGAAATAATTTAGTTCATGAGTTTCATAAGACTATTATAAAAGGTGGTGGCGCATGCCTTTAATCCCAGCACTTGGGAGGCAGAGGCAGGCAGATCTCTGTGAGTTTGAGGCCAGCTTGGTCTACAAAGTGAGATCCAGGAAAGGCACAAAACTACACAGAGAAACCCTGTCTCAAAAAACCAAAAAAAAAAAAAAAAAAAAAAAAAAAGAATACATGTTATAAAATACTAATTAGAAACTACATTAAATATTTGTACTTTTCATTAATGATTTTACAATAGTTCATTTTTCAAGAGTTTTTCATTTTAAAAATGAATAAGACACACTTGTGGCTTTAGCAAAATGTGATTTAATTAGTTTACTTAATGTTTAAAGTATAAATGCCACAGAAATACTGATTCATTGGCTACATAACCACAATTTTAAAAAAAAATTACTTATTACTTATTGAAACTACAAAACTAGTTCATTAGCCACATGATGGTTTAGAAGGCATCTGTGGAAATCCCTCCTCTATGAACAGAAAACCTTGGGGCAAAGACCTGAACAATAAATCCCTATAGCTGCTGTTTCAAAGACGTTAAAAAGTAAGATATGCTTTTAAAGAAATAATTCCTAGAAAAAGAAACCAAAGCAGATTTGTGAATCTTAAAGGTTTGTGTCAATTATTGAAAAATTCATAATTATGAAACACTTTGTTCCCTACAGCATGGTATAAACTTGGTTTACAGAAGCTACCTTATAATTGTGTTTTTTTTAATCAGTCTATTCATCTGAAATGATTAAAAAGTTTCTATAACATTTTCCAGAACTCTTCTGGATTTCTAGACAATGTGTAAGGACTATGAAAAGCACCAGTATTACTAATGAAAAGAAGATATATTCTCCTATTCTTATAAAATTATTTCAATCCAATAACCTCACTTTAAAGATGTAGCAAAAAGCAATGAGATAAGGAAAGTTGAGTTATTTATTTATGCTTTTCCAGCTAGTTACTAAAGAGCATCTGAGCACCACAGGACTCCCAATCTGATGATCACCCTTGACCAGAAGGCCTTGTCTTAGTTTCTATGCTGCTTTCATTTTATTAAGATTCTTCTTCCCTCTACTGACAAAAGAAAAGAACACATACCGTGAGAAAATATGTATTGTTCTAGAAACTGGAAATCTTCAGTTGGGTTATAAACATCCTCTTGCCAGGTTTGACCTCCTCAATTTCATGTTTAAACTTCCTTAAAAAATGATGTAATCATAATAGTAATCAGTGTAATGATGATTTCTGTCAGGTTCTTGTACCATGCACTGTGTTATTTCCACACATTCATGTTTCTGGTATCTATAATTTGATTTTAGCCTCCAAGGTTTCCTATAAGATACCAGACAAAACCCTCATCACCAGTTTATAAACGAAACAGAAGTTAGTGACCTTTCTGGGTGGAGACTCCAGATTCAAATATCTCTAGGGACACAGAGACAGAAACAAATATGTAGCAATGCCAACTGAAAGAAAAAAGAATATGGTATAACTTTGAGACCTGAAGAATTTGTGAGAATAAAGAAAAATTTAGCTTCATTAAGTAAAGTTGTATATTTGGATGCATGTGTATATATACATATACACATTTATATAACTCATTAAATATACTTGTTTAAATTACCATAGATAAATAGACACCATTCAGGCTGAATGCAGCATTTCACAGATGATCTTGTTGGATGTCAGAAAGGACTATATTAAAAAGCAGTTTTAGTGTTTGTTTGTTTGTTTGTTTGTTTTTCTCCAAAATATTATCCACTGAGCAAGCAAAATGTTTCAGTGGGTTAAGTCCAAACCTAACAACCTAGGTTCTGTCCTTGGAATCTGCATGGTGGGAGGAAAGAAATGACTCCTCTGACCTTGACACCACAGCTTGCATGCATGCGCATGTGCGTGTGCACATACACACACACATATACATAGTCAAGATAAATATGTATAATAAAGTTCTTTTTACATATTGAAGATCCCTTAAATCTTAAAATGTATTGAAGACTCCAAAGTGCTTTGGTCTATACGAGTTATAGCTGTTCATAATTTATGATAATAAAATATAAGCAAAGACTGTATATATTTAAGATGAATAATCAACAAGCTTCAATATAAAGAAAAATGACATTTTATAAAAATTAACAGTAATTTCCAAAACAAAAAAAAGAAAAATTTCATGGTTTATATTTTTGAAAGTATTGTTAAAATTTGTTTTAATATAAAGTAGATTTTACACATTTGCTTCTATATACAGTCTTTTTTTGTGTGTGTGTTTGTTTGTTTGACATATATGAAAAAATTGTCCTCATATGATAGTTGATAAAAGGAAGACTTACCCACCCCTGAACATGTCTCTTGGAACCCTTGAACATTCATCATAGCTCTCGGGAATTCTCCGGTCACATATGAAGAGCAAAACCAAAGCAAAACTTCCTGTTGCCTCAGAGCAGCTTTGGATACACACCCTGAACTTTTGGAATGTTTCAGATGAAAATCACAATTGATAGCACACACATGGCACCTTTTAACTGATTTGGAGGCAGGTCTACCACAAGCCTGGCTCTTCCTAAAGCCTTTCTGCTATGTTTGAAACTCTGATAACCTACAGTTGCTGCTGCATGAGCATCTCAGAATCTCTAGGTCCACAACTGCCTCTGTCTCTTCATAGTCATCTAACTTCAGAGCTATAAAGAGTAGACTGTAAACTAGGATGGGGTTTTGCATATCTTTTAGATAGAATGCCTCTGTACCGCACACTCTGATTTCATTGATAATAGCTCTGCTAAAGTGAAGATGTAACAAAATGAGCAGCTGAAGGATGACAGTTTAAATGCATATTGCAGTGAATGCAATTACAGTCTTTTATCATCAAAATCCATCGCTCTGTTAAAGATGATAGAGTGAGTCTATGAATACAGTACAGAGGAGTTGGCTACCATGTCAAAAGTCAGGCAAGCTCATAGTCTTACTCTTTCTGTTAAGGCTTTATTATGACAGCCACAATTACATGCTTTCTAGGTCTCAGTCAAGGCTGTAAGCCTTCCTGTAAAGATGAGCTATAAGAAAATTCAAAGCTGCTCAGAGACTGCAACAGCTTGTTTCAATTCCTTTTCATCCGAACAGACCATGCTTGACAAAGAAATAGGATATAGGTCTACTTCCAGACTACACACACACACACACACACACACACACATACCTACAAACATATACATCTCACACTTAAACAACCTTTGGTGCTTTCATCTTTGGCTAAAATATCAATTCCTTAAAATAAAAACTGTCTCTAGATGTTACGCTGTAAGTTTTAGACATCAAGGGTTAGCCAGCATTTCAACAAAGTGTATTTGTCATTGTCAAACCTGTTTACATGAATCAAGTAGTAATGTTATTGCAGAAGAGTTGACATTTTTATTTCCCCTTTTTCCATTCCTGCTTTGCATACTGCGTCTGTAATACTGAGACGACCTTTCTTCTGGCTTAAAAAGATGTATACTTTTTGTTGGTTTGTTTTGCCAAAGTGTGTGGAATTTAATAACATCTCCCAACTGTCAGACTCTTGCTTCTATATTGGGCAGAATGTGCCTGTCTACAGAGGTAGGTAATATGTAGCAGGCTTGCAAAAGATTATGCATTTTTCTTTGTTCAGCTTGGCTGAGACATCATATTTTTATTTATTTACTTTGTATTCTTTTGTAGATAAATTTTGTGTTTGACAAAAATTACAGATATAAATGTATGAAGAAATAATACTTGGCATTACATTATTTTTTTGAGAGTGGTTTTTTTTTTGTTTTTTGTTTTTATTGAGACAGGGTTTCTCTGTGTAGCTTTGTGCCTTTCCTGGAACTCACTTGGTAGCCCAGGCTGGCCTCGAACTCACAGAGATACGCCTGCCTCTGCCTCTCAAGTGCTGGAAACAAAGGTGTGTGTCACCACCGCCCAACGAGAGAGAGTGTTTTTGGTCCACTCTGTATTTTGAATATTAATTTATTTCAAGTCAAATAGACATTCATAATAATAATTAGTTTTTTCCTCAAGTAATTTAATAGTATTGAGGTCAATATCTGTGGCCCCTATGTATGTTACTTATGATACTTGACTTCAGACAATAATAATAGATTGAGCAACTATAATGTGCTGATGGCATAGAAACTCTGTTGCATCCATTATTTTTGCCTATTTGTATATTTTGTTTGCTACTGTCAGATAAAATACAGAAGGTTCATTTAAATTTGAATGCCATGAAAACCATCTTTTCAGTATTTATGCCTCTAGCATATTTTTATTTGCCATATCAAACAACTCTATTGTGGAGATAATTTTGAATGAAAAGTCAATGCAGTCTTATAATGCTACCGCTCTACTTGTGGTCTCAAAATCTCAGTATCCAATTCCTAGTTAGAATAAAATAATAAAATAAAATAAAATAAAATAAAATAAAATAAAATAAAATAAAATACAGTAGGATGGGCCTAATTATCAGAATCTTCCATTTATTAGAAATGAGATCTGATAAGGGTGACATGAACTAGTTCTACAACACTTAGAATGACCATATTAGTCATAGTTATTGGTGGTAATCAATAGAATCCATCTTACTTAGCTATCTAAGCAGGGAAAGAATACAAAGACAGCTTAGAGGAAATCCCAGGACTCACAACATGAGGTTTTGAGGCTATAAAACCAGGAATAGTCCTCAAATCCATCACTGTGACTACCTTGTGAAGTCTGTAGTCGAACAGCCACTGAGACAATGCTCTGCAACCTGTAAGGTCAACACCAGCACAAGACATCCCTGCAGACATGGTCACAGATGCCTTTGCAAGTACTCTGTGTTCCCACCACTCCTTCCCTTCTCAGACGGATGAATTTTACACACAGCCTCCTTCTGTATAGCGTGCTTCTCTAAATTGAAATCTCCTGCTATATCTAAGTGTTATTGCTAAGATCCTATTCCTATGTCTAAACTCAAAGGAAACCTGGGAAAGCATTTGTCTTTCATGCTACACAGGCAAAATTTACCCTGTGGAAAATCCTCACACTTAAAAAAGGTGTTCAGTAAAATTCAGTAAACTGAGAAAGTGTGCCCCAAGATGACCTTAGAGGCAATTCAACGCTGTAACTCCTAGCCAGAATTATTGTGCTCATTGTCACAACAGCAAACATATTTATTGAAACCACGTACTGGAAAAGACCAGCTACCAAACCCAGGTATTCAGAGACATTTCCTTTCTTCTCAGATCCTCAGAAAGATTGTTGATATTTTACTACACAATGAATCCTTATCTGTATAGTGACAGCTAGTTATTTCAAAGTGCTATCCATTCTATTCCAACAGCAGTGAATAAACCAAAAAGTTTAGAATTATCTCCTGGATAAACAAATCTTAATTCTATAAAGAGTAGGAATATCCTGTCCTAGGAAAAGTCTAATCACTTTAAATTCCAAAACCCCATGCAAGTTCTTTGCTTTTCAGTCAGAATCACAAAACACTATTAAAAGAACTGACAGTTGTTCAGTTTTATTGATTTTAATAAATTATGAATAAAATATACATTTTAGATATAAAGTTAGGGAGTTTTTCTATGTAAAATATACTCTGAAAGCCCCTGTGGTTTTATTTTACCTAATATTGATATTGTAAGAGTCATAGATAGGTTATAAGAACAGAGAAAATACACATTCATTTTAATGTAAGAAAAAAAAAAAAAAAAAGCAAGCAAAGACTGCCTGCTTTCTGTATAAACCACCCAGTCATCTCCCACTTGTCTTCAGCAAGTTGCTCCCCAATAACCCAAAACTACTTTACTTTCCCCCAGATATTGAGGTGAAGTGCTTTGGTTGAATGATTTCAATATTTAAAGAAGATTCATGGACATTATGAAAGTGAACTTCAAAAGCCACATGTTGACATAAAACCAAAAGCTCTCATCTTAAAGGGAATAAGATATAGTTTATTCTGGAGTCATTTTGAGTGAATATGGCTCTGGAAAACAAATTTATGTTACCCCTGTTTCTATGTTCCAACATGAAAGTATTTTGATGAAGTTGTATAGCTCTGCAGAACTAAGAAAGTAATAAATCAAGTCATTTAAAAAATACATTGATGGGTACATTAAAGAGGTAGGCACATCAAGATGGAGAAAGATTTTCCTACAGGCCCAAGTTCCTATCTGATGGCATTCTTGGGTATGGGGATGGTGGAAGCTAATGGTCTGCTAAGTTAATAGATTCGGAGTGGTTTTTAATCCATTAGTCACAGGATGCTAGTGCTAACACCAAGGTGGGCAAGGGAATGACTGTTCTAGAGGGCTAGAACTAGCCCAAGATGAAGTAATTAGCCTCTGAACCTGCAACATTCCATCCTCTTCACAGTGCTTCATTTCTAATCAGTCAGTCAGTCTCTGCAGACATAGCTTCTCTCCTGAAATTGTCTTTCACATGTACATATATTATGTTGAATTTTATCTAACTAAAATTAATTTTTGATTCCTAAAACTATATTAGAAAATATATTTATCTGAGAAAGCACAAACCAATTTCTTACAAAAACATGCACAATTCTCTTCAATGTGTCTTTATTTATGGTATAAAATACTGAGTACAGTATCCCCTATCATTAAAACATACTCAACATCAATGATACTTAGGGAAAAATCCTAGTCTTATTCATAGCCTTATTTTACCAATTTTGATTTGGGTATAAAAAGTAGAATAGTTGCATTCTATATTTTTCAAGGGGGGTACATTTTGTCTATGAATAAAAGAAAAAAAAAAAGACCACTACTTAGCTCAGTTGGTAAACCATTTCTTTTAGTATCTCTAATTCAATGGGAAATAACCACCGAATTACTCCCATGTAAGTGCTTCTTTTAAATGCATTTCTATTCTTGTCATGCACAGCTGTAAATTAGTACTCCAACACATAACCATTCCCTATAAAACATGGTATTTGTCATGTTTGTTTCCTTTTTCAAGTGCAAAATGGAATTTAAAAAATTATTTTATGCATTTTTATTCATTTGAATCATATAATCCTTTAGGATAAGCAAGTTCAAAAAATTTCACAAAAAAAATTATTCCTCAAGATGATCTTGAATTAAAAAAAATTTGAAGAGAGTCTTGATGACAGAAAATGTTTTAGAAAAAAATCACCAGTCTTTTATTTGCTAGAATATACATTTTTTTTAGTTTAACACTTTCTGAATATTTTTGTTTTCATTTTTTTTTTGTTTTTTTTTTTTTTGTTTTACTTTTGAGAGTTTTGAGTTTGAGGCGAGCCTGGTCTACAAAGCGAGATCTAGGACAGGCACCAAAACTACAAAGAGAAACCCTGTCTTAAAAAAGAAAGAAAGAAAGAAAGAAAGAAAGAAAGAAAGGAAGGAAGGAAGGAAGGAAGGAAGGAAGGAAGGAAGGAAGGAAGGAAGGAAAGAAAGAAAGAAACACAGTATTCTAGCAAACTGTATTCTCTAGCTCTTAACAATCTTCCTCTTGCTCTTACCATAATGTTCCCCGAGCCTTAGATAAAAGGGTTGTTTTATAGATGTATCCATTAGGATTTGCCTTTAAAACCCTTCATTTTGGTTTGCTAAGCTTTTTTGCAAAGAGATGTTGTTGCAGTAACTCCCACGCTACTGCCACCCATTCACGATGTCCAAGCAAGGGGCTGTGGATTAAAAAATAAGGGGCTGTGGATTAAAAAATAAGAGACAAGAGACAGCGAGTCATTCGCCACAGCAGAATGCCATTTATTGAAAGAGGGAGGAAACCTTGAATACAGGCTTACACCACAATGGAGGATCCCTGGAGGACAGAAGTTCACTACCCAATGTTCTACATTCTTGCATCTAAGCTGTATTTACACCAAATACAGGATACATGAACAACCTCAGGTGAGTATTCAGGAAGAAGGAAACCGGCAGGGAATCTGCATAGGGAGGATATCTGGCCAAGGTAGGCAAGCAAGGTGGCAGCCACTCACAGTGGGGGGCCAGGGCCCACAAGATGTTTTCTTGATGAAGGGTGAGATATAAGGACAAATATGTAGAGTGTAATAAAATGGTGGTTGTAAGTTATCCATGGTGGTTGTAAGGTCCATGTCTTCACTAGCACAGAGAAGTTGATATCTAGTTTGATATGCATGTTTTCCCTCTTGTTGAATTAAAAGTCCAATTAGAAAGCTGTTGGTTACTACTAAAATACTTGTGACACAATTGCATCTTTAGGGTTATTGTGCCATGCTGGTCATTGTGGTTCATAGGCATCATAGCTAATTAGCACTATTAGTCATATCCCTTCTTTGCTAGCATGCATGCCATCTTCTGGTACCATGAAAACTGGTCTTCAGGGAGGAGGCATTAAGGTTAGCTTCAGCTTAGAGATCTCTGGGCCCTGTTTCTTGAGTGTACAGTGTCTTCAGTCAGGATTACCTCCCACTTCTGGGGGCCAACCAAGGGCAAGACAAATAGTCTGTAACATATGGGGAGCCTTTTGGCCAATACTAAGGAACCACTCAAAAGAGGGCCTCTCAAGAAAGAGGACACCAAGAAAACAAGGATCTGTAAACCAGCATAATCAAAGTTCATATGAACTCAGAGACTGCAAAAGCAGGCACAAACAAGGTCTACAAATATCTGCACCAGGTCATCTGTGCAGTTACAGTTACCGTTTTCAGTGTAGTGTTTTTATGGCATTCCTGAATGTGCAAATGAGTGGGTCTTTCACTCTTTTTTTCTCTTGGGCTCTTTTCCTGTTGTTTGTCTTTTTCTGTAGGGCCCTACCAACTCCCCACCCCACATCCCACTCCGGTTTTTGGGTAGCTGTTGCCCTGCTTGCTGACCTTGACCAGATGTCCTCCCTATGCTGATTCCCTGCCACCGGTTTCCTTCCTACTGAATGCTCACTGGAGGTTCTTTGTGTATCCTGCATTTGGTGTAAACAGCTTAGATGCAAGTATGTAGAACATTGGTAGTGAACTGCCCTCCAGGGATCCTCCACTGTGCTGTGAGCCTGTATTTAAGGTTTTTTCCCTCTTTCAATAAACAGCATTCAGCATTCTGCTGAGACAAATGACCTGCTTGCTGTCTTGTCTCTTGTAGCCGTAACGCCCGCGTTACCAATACCCGTTCACCATGTCCGAGCGAAGGGCTGCGGATTAAAAAATAGAGACAAGAGACAGCGAGTCATTCGTACAATTGGATGTTGAATGCCGTTTATTGAAAGAGGGAAGAAACCTTAAATACAGGCTTACAACACAAATGGAGGATCCCCTGAGGGCAGAAGTTCGCTACCAATGGTCTACAATCTAGACCCAATGTTCTGCATTCTTGCATCTAAGTTGTTTACACCAAATACAGGATGCACCTAAGTTGTTTACACCACAAGCAGGATGTAGGAACAAAGAACCTCCGGTAAGCTCTCCGATGATCCTAAGGTGAGAAGGAGAATGGCAGGGAATCTGAATAGGGAGGACACCTGGTCAGCAAGCAAGGCTGCAGCCACTCACAGTCGGGGTCAGGGCCCATGGCGCCCACAGGTCCCCCCTTTTTATTAAATGAGCTTCTGACTTAGGTTGCGTGGGACCAGCAGACCACCTTACCCGTCATAGAGACACCTGCCCAGGCCACACAAGTGCTCTGTCTTAGGTTGGTGGCAGCCCCCCAAGCATTACCCGTCTCTGAATACTCATTATCATACAGACTCAACCACGTGAGCTGTAGAGTGACTGCTGCCAAAGATCTCAAAGTGGCACTGGGCTTGCAATCTGTGCGACACAGAAAAGACCAACAGAAGTCCTAACCCACCAATAGCCAGAAGGCTACAGGCAATTGAACCATTCCCTATTTAAACGAGCCTTACCGCAAATAGGAGTCCTGTAAGGTGGTATCCCGAGCAAATGGAACTTGAGTTTTAAATAATTTACAACTTACAAAGCCAATTATAATGTATAAAGGTGGAATTAAATTTATCATGCCCAATAAGAAGAAAGATTAACTAACTGTGGTAGCTACTTTTGCTGCCAGGGTCTCCATTGTGCTAGCTGTAGTAACCAATTATGAAATAGCAATCCCAGAAACAATAGCAGCAGTGGCCACCACTGCTATAACAGCAACAACGGCAACAGCGATGTCAGAGTCTCTTTTGGAGCGTGTGAGCATCATCTGTGTCTAGCTGCCACGGTCCACTGGCATGGACACAGCTCCAGAACACAAACCACCACGGCCCATTTTTCTTGATCCCAGCACTACTTAGGCTGGCAGGTCTGCAAGAGAACAACTGAGAAACATAAAGAAAACAGAAAACAAAAACAGCAAACAAGGAGCAGAACTAATGGCCTCAGTAATGGCTACATTCAGGCTCACAAATTTTGAGGTATCTTCAAAAAGGCTAGATGAATTTCAGGAGGCAAATAAATGTTGCACAGAGCCATTCCTGAAAAGTAGGTACTACACCGGCTTGAGGGGGGTTGCAAAATTCGAAAAAGGCTTAGCTGGCATGCTACTGTTAGCAAATGAAGTTCATTGACCTTTAGAGTTATCCTTAATCTCCAAGGTGTGATACATTCTCAACATTTTTGAAAAAAGCTACCATACATTACCTTCTGAAGAATCCAACCACATGGCTACAGTTCCTAGGCTTACAATAATGTTTGCCAAGGCTGGCCGTATTGGGCTCTCAATCCCCATTGGCATCAGAAGGCGAGAGTTTTTTACGAAGGCCCAATAGGTCTCTGCCATGTTGGGATTCAGCAGCAGCCACAGGGCGCACACAGCGTTCAGGAACCCACAGAGGAATTTCATTGTCCTGCGGAAAGACACAAACAGATCCCGGGCCACACCAACACCGGATCGGGTCCCCTCCAAGTGCCAGTAGAAAGATCTTTCCATCGCACCAGAGGATGATTTGCAACAGGAACCCTCCAGTGCTTCTCTGCAGCAGATACTCCAGCAGAATCCACCAATAAAAAATTTAAAATATATAAAACAAGGGAAAGAATAGAATGTGGAGAGGAGAGATGAGCCCCTAGCTCCCCCCTTTTTACTTTAGCAATATAATTTTTTAAGGTACGATGGCAGCGTTCTACTATAGCCCGTCCTTGAGGATTATAAGGAATACCAGTCTTATTAACAATAGAAAAATCTTGGCAGAATTTTGAAAATCCTGTACTACTGTAGGCGGGACCATTATCAGTCTTTATGCATTTTGGCACTCCCATGTAAGCAAAAGCATGAAGACAATGATTCTTTACATCCTTAACCTTTTCCCTGAATGGACAGAAGCAAAAATTAAAGAAGAATATGTATCAATAGACACATGGACATATTGTAATTTTCCAAAGGAAGGCACGTGCGTGACGTCCATCTGCCACACATGATTAGGTAAAAGTCCTCGAGGATTAACTCCCAAATGAGGAACAGGTAAAAATTCCACACAAATAGGGCATGATTTAACTATCTGGATGGCTTGTTCCCGGGTTATGCCTGTATGATAACGGAGAGATCCAGCATTAAGATGATAACGCTGATGCAACTGAGTAGCCTTATCAAAGGCAGAACAGACTAATGTGACAGCCATACGAGTAATGGCGTCAGCCCTCTGATTACCTTTACTTAGAGGTCCAGGCAATTGAGTATGAGCTCTGATATGGCCCGCATAAAGGTTATGTGAGCGAGACCATATAAGTCCTTGCGCTTGCAATAAGTATTCATGAATGGAAGAAATGGATGGTATATAGGCTGTTGTTTTTAAAGGCATAATGGCATGTGCCACATATTGACTATCAGTATAAATATTTACACTCTCATCAGAAAACATCTGTAAAGCAAGCAACAGCGCCTGCACCTCTGCCACCTGGGCAGAAGTGCCCTGGACTTTTATTCTCTTTACTATGTTACCAGAAACCACCACAGCAAAACCACGTGAAGTGCCATCAGTAAATACCACACGGGCCTGAGGAATAGGAGTCATTTGTACTATCTTGGGAATATAACAGGATGCAATTTAAAAAATTGACACACATCATTGGAGGGGTAGTGAGTATCAAACTGACCCTGCATGGAGCATGTCAATATGGCCCAATCATTGTCATTAGCTTGCAACCATGCTACTTGAGACTGGGTGTATGGGGTCACCACAATATCTGGCTCCTTACCAAAAGTTTGAACACTGATCTTGATTCCCTTAAATATAATCTGAGCGACAGCCTGCGGATAAGGAGTGATGATTTTTGCTGGAGAAGCTGGGAATGTACCCATAAAATAGGACCTGTTTGCCAAAACACTCTAGTAGGTGAATGAGTAAAACAAAATATCAAATACAATAAAGGATAATTAAGATCTATATACTGTACGTGAGCCTGTTCCAGGGCCTCTTGTACACGTTGTAGGGCTACACGTCCTTCAGCTGTTAATTTACGGGGAGATGAAGGGTCAGGGTCGCCCTTTAAGACATCATACAAGGGGCGAAGCTGACGTGTTGGAATTTTTAAAGTGGGCCGAAGCCATTGAATATCTCCCAGAAAGGTTTGGAAATCATTCAGTGTGCGTAGCTGATCCATGCGTAGAGTAATCTTTTGTGGGCATATGCCCGTGCGTAGCAATTCATGACCTAAATAATGATAGGGAAGAGATACCTGTACCTTTTCTGGGGCTATCTGTAAATTAGCCAAGCTAAGAACCTCTTGTAAATAAGAAAAGGCATCAAAAACAAGTTTTTTATCTTTAGCAGCCATTAATATATCATCCATATAGTGAATTATATAAACACCTGGAAAAGCTTTTCGAACTGGAGCTAGGGCCAAAGACACATAAATTTGACATATAGTAGGGCTATTAGCCATTCCTTGAGGCAATACCACCCACTGATATCTCTGATAAGGTTCCTTAAGATTTTTTGAAGGAACACTGAAAGCAAAGCGAGGACTGTCTTCGGGATGCAAAGGAATGGTGAAGAAACAATCCCTCAAGTCAACCACAATTAAGTGCCAATGCTTAGGAATTGCACAGGGGCAGGCAAGCCAGGCTGTGTTGCTCCCATGAGAAGCATGGTTTTATTTACAGCTCTAAGATCCTGTAACAGCCTCCATTTTTTGATTTCTTTTTAATAACAAATATAGGTGAGTTCCAAGGTGAAGTGGAAGGAATGATATGTCCAGCATCTAACTGCTCCTTAACCAATGCATACGCAGCCTCCAATTTTTCCTTAGCAAGGGGCCACCACTGCTCCACCCATACAGGGTCATCACTCTTCCAAGTGATTTTTATCGGTTGTATTATTGAAGGCTGCTGTGCAGTGACCCCTATGGAAAAGACCCTAATCCTCTAGTATTGCCAGGACCCCTAGTGACATAGTTTTTGTCTGCCGCAGGGAGCGGGTCTCCTTGAAACATTTTTCCTAAGCCTTTGCCCGGGCAGTAGCCCTGACTCTTCAGCATCTGTTGTACAGGCTGTGTAGTAAGCACCGCTCCCATGCCATCCAACACATCCCGTCCCCACAAGTTCACTGGAATGTCAGGTAGCACAAATGGTTGAAAAGTTCCTGCATGACCTTCCTCATCCTTTCAATTTAAAAGTAGCTTGCTCTGTAATGGCGTCTGAGTTGTGCCGATACCTTGTAGGTTAGAGGTAGAATATTTAAGGGGCCAATTGGGATCTCAGGATTCTTGTGAAATTATAGATATACCTAGCACCAGAATCCAATAATCTTCCAATCTCAATCCCATATAATTTTATTTTTAATTTAGGCTGTTTATCATTGATAACTGTTTGTCAAAACATCTTTTTCTCTGTACTTCCAAAGCCTCCAGTTCTATATATCGGCACCATTTTTAATTTAAAATATGAAAGCAATAATAATTGAGCAATTCTATTACCAGCTTTTGTTTCCATGGTCCTTATTACATATGCCAATTATAAAAGCATTAAATACAATCTCTATAGGATTTGAAAAGGTAAACTTTAGGTAATACTCTGGAGTATTTTATAAAATTTTAAAGAGGATTCTTTTTTATAGATCCCAAATAACACATTAGCACAAATAGCCAATTATTAACAATGTGGACCAAACAATTTACCTGTATTTTATTTACTGGAAAAATAATTTTGTAACCTCTTTATTAGGAAGAGATTATCATTTATCTTAGCAACATTATTTAATAAGCTAACTGTTAGTTTTCTGGTTGCGTTGTGTTCTTACCCTGCAAGGAACGTCACGAAACACGACAGAATCCGCTTATAGAGTTTATTAGAAACAAAGAATAGAAAGTGCGCAGGCCTGTGGGAGAGACACGTGCATGGAGAAGGAGAGTGGGGAATATGGCGCCGGACTTTTAAAACCGGCTGGGGCGTGGCCAGGTCACATCACTACTCTACGTGAGTACGTAGGGCACATGGTGGTGCTGCGCGCTTACATCACCATGCAACGTCACGGGACTCTGATCACGCGAGACCCCTTGGCCCGGAACTTGATAGGTGGAGACATCCAGGCCCACCGGTATCCTAGCTACGGGACGCTCTTGATGCGGAAGTGGCTGGACGGAAGTGTCCGCCCAGTAAATGGAACCGCGTTGTGAACCCTTCACTAACAACCCAAACCATTTTAGGTGTTATATATATATATATATATATATATAATATATATATATATATATATATATATATTTAGAATTAAACCAAGAATTTCTAGAAAGCAACTTAAATTGTAGAGCCAAATTTTCAGTAATGATCAGCAGACAAGACCATACCTAATATATAGTTTAAAATTATGAATTTTGTTCCTCTAGTTTATCTACCATGAGGATCAAACATTCATCCAAACATTTATTAAGACAATCAAAAGAACAGAACATCCTTTATTCAAACAGCATTGACTTAGCATTCAATGTCCTGACTGAAACCATTTTTCACCAGAAGTTAGGCCCGGTTTAAACTTTTAGTACTAGTCCCTTTCCAGCCCCAGCTCGCTGGCTCTGCCCAGTGCTCAGGCTCTATTGCCAGCACCTGCCTGGGCTGCACTCCATCACAGCTCTGCCTCCCACCGGCTTGTACCTGCTTTGGGCTATCTCCTGTGCCTTTGTCCGCCACAGCCGCTGGGCGCACCCCGCACACACAAACTCACATTTAAGCTTCCTACTCCCATGAAGGGACTACCTAACAATGAGTTATTCCCACCATAAGGGAAAACAGAAAAACATTTCCCACGAAGGGATCCTAAATATTGAATTATTCCCACTCTGAGGGAAAAAATAAAAAACATTTGAACCAAAATTAAGCAAACAGACAGCAAAACTTTAAGCTCTGGGCTGGCTTGCTGTTCAGCCAGCAGCAATGAGGCCTACCTGCCGATTCTTTGTAATTCAGATGCTGCCGCTCTGCACTGGCGGGAAGAAAGAGCTCAGAGTTTCAGCTATCCTGAAAACTCTACAACTGGAAAAAATCTTTACATTTTCCATTACCACGGGAAGAGGCTTCTCTCTTTCCTTCATCCTTCCTCTACAAGACCCAAATCTTTAGGCCTAGTTTCAAAAATTTTTCCCCTTTTTACCGGGAAAATCCTTTTTTCTTGATTAAAATTTTTTCTCCCTTTTCTAACGGGAAACTTCCTTTCCTTCCCTCTTCTCTATAGGGAAGAGTTCCTTTTTTCATTTAAAATCTTTAGCTGTCTTGCCCTTTTTTAACTTTGGTGCCTTCCTGCTTCAACAGTCCAATTAACTGACTGTGAGCTACCTGCACCCTTTTCAACATTTCAATCCACTCTTACCTTTAAAATGCCGGCCGGCCTTCCAAGAGTGTCCGTCAGCTGGTCCTTCTTACTCAGATCTCGGTAGGACCTCCATCTGTAGCGGTAACGCCCACGTTACCAATACCCGTTCACCATGTCCGAGCGAAGGGCTGTGGATTAAAAAATAGAGACAAGAGACAGCGAGTCATTCATACGATTGGATGTCGAATGCCGTTTATTGAAAGAGGAAGAAACCTTAAATACAGGCTTACAACACAAATGGAGGATCCCCTGAGGGCAGAAGTTTGCTACCAATGGTCTACAATCTAGACCCAATGTTTCTGCATTCTTGCATCTAAGTTGTTTACACCAAATACAGGATGCACCTAAGTTGTTTACACCACAAGCAGGATGTAGGAACAAAGAACCTCCGGTAAGCTCTCCGATGATCCTAAGGTGAGAAGGAGAATGGCAGGGAATCTGAATAGAGAGGACACCTGGTCAGCAAGCAAGGCTGCAGCCACTCACAGTCGGGGGTCAGGGCCCATGGCGCCCACAGTCTCTGTTTTTGATCCACAGTCCCTTACTCAGATATGGTAAACAGGTGGTGGTAGTGCGGGCGTTGCCACTACATTGTTCAATTCCAATGTTCGTTTTTGTTTTATTAAATTTTACTATAGTATTATCCCATAAGAGCCTGTTTGTTTACTAATGAGGGACAAAAAGGGAGTGGATCTGGACAAAGAGTAGATGATGAGGAACAGGGAGGTGTAGAGATATGGGAAACTATTAAAAAGGATATGTTATGTGAGAAAAATAATCGATTTTCAATAAAATGGAAAAAAAAGAGGTCTCTCTACCCTTGATTTGGAGCCTTTGTCTCTTGGAGACAGCATTGCCAGATGAAAAGAAAATTGTTTAAACTGTGCATGTATATTTATTCATAGATTTATGTGTTTTCTTTTTAAGTTAGTAGTATATTTCTTTTTGTGCTTATTTACTTATACATATGTATAGATGTATAATTTTTCATACAGTCACCTGATTTTTATTTTTTATTTAAGGGCTTATAATAAAATATAATAAGATAAAAAATCTGTCATTTATAGTAGGACAAAACACACCAACAGAATGAATTGATTCCAAGAGAAGACACAAGAGACAGAAATCCACTCCTCCAACACCTAGAAATCCAATAAAAACACTGAACTAGAAACAATAATATGTACACAAAGGACATGTAGGCTAAATAGAAAAAAATAAACAAACAAAATGAAATAAAAATTTAAAAAATAATAACGCCGGGCAGTGGTGGCGCACGCCTTTAATCCCAGCACTCGGGGAGGCAGAGCCAGGCGGATCTCTGTGAGTTCGAGGCCAACCTGGGCTACCAAGTGAGCTCCAGGAAAGGCGCAAAGTTACACAGAGAAACCCTGTCTCAAAAAAACCAAAAAAAAAAAAAAAGAAAAATTTTAAAAATAATAATATAAAAATTTTAAATAGGGTGAGGAGCCTAGGCACAACATTATGAGACATGGAATTTAAGAAGATGCTGTTGAGTTTGTTTTCTGTTGAGTGCTCAGCTTGTAACTTACCCTTAAAAGTAGTTTGTTCACCAATGAAATTCCCTTGGAGGAAACTAAATATTCATTTTAAAGTGCTTAGCGACTAGGGATTGCTTCTGAGTTAGGGATGGGAACATGTCTCAGCCCTGTACAGATGGTCTCACCATCTGGTACAGACCCATGCAGGCCCTGTGCATGTTGCCATAATTTCTGTGAGTTTATATGAAGTTTGAGCTTGTTGATTTAGAGAGTCTTGTTTTCTTAATGTCATCAATACCTTCTAGCTTTTTTTTTTAATTATTATTTTTTGCCATTAACTCTTCCACAGGATTCATGAGCCCTTAGGAGAGAGATTCAGTGGAGAGTTTTCCAAGGTCCTTTGCTCTCTATATATCTGACTGTGGATCTCTGTTTGTTCATATCTGCTTCAGGAGGAAGCTTCTCAGATGATGGTTGAGCAAAGCACTGATCTATGGTATAGCAGAATGTCATTAGGGGTCATTTAATTCTTTTTATTTCTCTTCCTTCCTTCCTTCCTTCCTTCCTTCTTTCCTTCCTTTCCCTTGCTTCCTTCCTTTCTTGTTTGATATTTAGACCCTAGATACCTGGGCTATTTAGTTTCCGGTTCTCAGTCAGACCAGCAGTGTCAGGTGTGGATTCTGACTTCTTCAAATATCCTGTTTAATTAACACTCCCTCCTCCTTCTCCTGTATTTATCTCCCCTCCCTCCCTAAACAGACTCTCCTCATTTTTTGCCATTTCTATGATCATAATAATTGTACATTGTTGTTCCCCTCTCAATTGACCCCCCTAAACTCTCTAACACTACAGTGGTCCTTTGTTGCTTTCCTGATTTCTGTAATTACTACAGGATATATACTCATATCTCAAAATTTGGAGCTAGGAGATTGAGAATGTGTGACATCTCTTTCTCTGTATCACCTCACTCAATATGATTTTTTTCTAGTTACATCAATTAAATTACAAAATCCATGATTTCATTTTCCATTACAGCTAGAGAGTATTCCATAGTGTATATGTATGGCATTTTCATTATATACTCATGAAATTGAAATACATTTAGTTTGTTTATATTTCCTTACTATTATGAATAGAGCAGCAGGCTGTGAAGTTGGATGTTGAGTCCTTGGACATAATCCAAGGAGTTGGTATAGCTAGGTCATATGGCACATTAAGCTTTTGGAGAAATTCTCCATACTGGTTTCCATAGTAGCAGCATTAGTTTGCAATCTCACCAACAATGAATGAGGGTCCCTTTTTCCTCATTTCTCTTCCAGTGTTTGTTATTGGTTATTTTGTTGATTTTTTTCCCTATTCTAATTGGATTTTGATGAAATTTCAATTATTTTTTATTTGCTTTTCTTTAATAGCTAGGGAAAATGAACATTTCTTGAGATATCCATGGGTCCTTTTCTTTGAGAGTCACTACTGTTTAACATGCTACATAGCCAAATATTTTTATTGGAACACATAGTAGAGGGATCATTGTTATGGACTGATAATGTGAGTTATCAACAAATGTCTTTGTTACCTGTGGTATCCTGAGCTGCTCTCTACTCCATAGGTGTTTATATATATCAGATAATTTCCAGGGATATCTTCACAAAAACATCTTGCAAAACAGCACATAATAAAAACCATACATGTAAATTTGTTTTCCTGTAAACATTTGACATTCAGTCTTTATTTATGAAATTATTTATTGTAAAAGAGAGATGTAGGTTCCACAACCATCCTATGTAAAACCAAGAACTTTAGAAAGTAGATGTTCTTAGGAAGTATCTTTTCTGTATCACTAGAGTACTCTACCTTCTCAGATATATTTATTGGTAAGTTTTTCTTGACTTTGCTGTGTTTTCAGAGAATATCACAAATTATCCCAAAAGCAACTAAAAATACAATTTAATCACTAATACCTGCCAATATTTACTTTATTATCATATTGCCAGACATATATAGAGAGGTTACAATTATGTATCTAACAAAACACAGTCCTGTTCAAGGAGCAATCTGGAATTAGAATAAGGTTACTACACTATGGTGATATTTTATTTGTGCTGAAATGTGATTTTATTTATATGTTAATAAATAAAGTTGCCTGGGGGTCAGAGATAATAGCAACCCATTTAGCAGAAGTCTGGCAGTGGTAGCACATGCCCTTAATCCCGATCACATGACAGGCAGATCTCTGTGTGTTCAAGGATACAGCCAGCATGGAGACACACGCCTTTAATCTCAATACCAACCATAGAGTCCTGAGGGTCTGTATAGACAAGTGGTGACAAGGAGGTCATGTGGTTGGTTTTACAACCAATGAGAAGGCAGAACAGAAAATCAATAAAAAGACAGACACACAGGAAGTAGGTCTCTTTCTAAGGGGAAGGATGGCAGTGGACAGCAGGTGGTAAGAAGGCAGTCTTGGTCTTATCTCTTAGATACTGCTCTCTGACCTCTGGGGCTTTTAACTTTGCATTTGGCTCTGTGTTTCTTATTTAATAAAACCGTTCAGAATTACATCTACACTACACATTCTAATAGACAATGACAGACAGCTAAGCACATTTGAGCACATCAAGCTTAGGCACTATGGAAAGAATTTAATACTGGGACAGCATCCCATTTCTGAAGTTGGATAGTCCATTTGAACTTCTACACATTTTGTCATTAATAATTTTTCTACATAAATACTGAGAAGAGTGTTTATATTTTTGTTTAGACTGGCAAAAGTAATTCAAGCTACATTCAATATTTCTCTTTAAATATGTGAAAGGAATGCTGCTATGTAGTGTATCCAAAGAGACTAATAGTAAACTATGTTTCACAGGGACATGCAGGGAGATGCAGTGGTAGGTAGCCAGTCTTTTATATTCAACATTTCTATGAAAGAGAGAAAAGTGCTGGTTGATTTTTAACTGCAAAGTTCTGATTTCCTGTGCCTCTCAGTCATTTATCTAACTATCCCAGCTCAGTGTTTATCAATTCCTTGAAAGTGAAGACCTGATTGAATGTGCATTAGAGAAAGCTTTGGAGATTATTATATTCCAATTGTCAGCTCATAAATCATGCTAAGTTTTTATATTACATGACTCTGAGGCTTCCATGCTGCTAATTGTGGATTTCCTTTATAAAGCTTCAGTGATAGCCAATGTGTGATTCTCAATTTTTCTGTGACTTATTCTGTCATTTAGAAGCTGAGTAATGTCATCAGGCAGGTTTTAAAATGTTAAATTTGTCAGGAAGCCTAGGCATATTGTTGAGAGAAAGAAGCTCTGTGTGCCCACAGATGTCCAGGGAAACCAGGAATGTTAGACATGTTTAAAAGAAAGAAAGTTCTCCCCTCTAGAAGAGTCGGAATTGGAGGTGATTAACAGCCTGATCATTTGGGCCAGGCCATATCAAGATGCTACAACCAGGACAAGGGTTGGCCATTAGTCTAAATGACCTTTGCATTATCTGTATAATCAGGGGCTCCCACAACCAGGACCTGAGGTGGATAATAGTCAAAAGGACCTCTAAGCTACCTGTATGATCAAGACAAGGCCAGATCCTTCTTTAGACCCTTAAGCTAATACAGGTAGCTTATCACTAGAACCCATCTTCTTGGTAGACATGACATGTACTTTCAGGTGAGTTTCACTGTAATTATGCCTCCTTGGGCTCCACAGATTGTGTTACACCAGAAAACTCTATTTCCCCCTCAAATTGTAATGTGTTTAAAATATGCTGATAATAAACAACCTGGCATCAGACTCTTAAAGTTTGATTTAGTCTGCTAAAGTCAGGCTGATCTGAGTTTTCATTCTCACCTGTTTGTGGTTTTTTTCTCCTGCAGTGACACTTGCAGGGACCCCACAGCATATCAGGACTGTTTCCTTGTCTTCAGTGACACCTGCAGGGTTCCCCATCGCTTATCATGACTAATTGGAATACCAGTCACCCAATCTCTCAGTAATTCACATTATTAGTTGTATAACTAGAACCATCATGCTATTTCTGTCTTTTTTTTTCTTTCAATTATTCCTGAGGCTTATGACTTTTTACTTTTCCTTAAAATATTTATCAACACAACATCATGTTATTCAAGGTAATTTAAATTATAGTCAGTAAACATTCATTAAAGTATAGTATGTTCTAGGCAATGTCCTGGGATAGAACTGTTTACAAAGCAAAATATTATAGATGTTTATTTCATTGCCTGGCAGATAATAGTTCAATAACCATTCATTGAAGGTTTGGTTGATGCTAATTATCTTTTAAACATAATAGCTGTTCATTATAGGAGGATGAGAAACTGAAGGAGTTATAAAAATTTAACAAGTAAGTAAATATTAGGAAGACAAAGAGTAGTAGGATAGGTGGCTGCAGAGCCACAAGCACAGACAGACAGACAGACAGACACAGACAGACAGACAGACAGACACACACACACACACACACACACACACACACACACTATAAGATCCCAAAAGTTTGGGGAGTAACAACAATAATAAATGGACCATGATCTCAAACATAGGAGAATTAAGACTGAGAGTGTCTTCAGAAACTATTACTGTATTCATAAATCTGTAATATATAAACTAAATAAAATCAGAATATATTATTATGCAAATTAAAATTTAAAAGATGTCTTCAAGACTTCTTTTGTGATTAGATGGTCGACTTCATTGTCTTCTAACATAGTAAAGCTAGGACTATTCCCAATGTCTAAATTCATGGACCAAATTAGAGTACAGGTTAGAGTAAAAAACTGTCAGCCCTGAAGCACACAAATAACATTATATGGACTCAACCAGTTGTGTTTAGAAATATATATTTACATACATATGCAATATGAATACAATAACAATTATTAACAAAAGATGACATGAATATGAAGGACAATGGGAAAGGGTATATTGTAGGGCTTTGAGGGAAGAAAGGAAAGGGATAGATAGTGTAATTAAGTTATAATCTCAAAGAGAAAAAATGTTAAGGGCTTAGAGCTTGTAATCAGAATGTCTGGACACAGTAGATGAGATTCAAGGAAGAAACAGATGAGTTTAGAATACTGCCAAAGAAAACTCTTATAAGGGACTGTCCCTACCTGTTCTTACCAAGCAATGATGGTGTCACTTACTATGCTTCTCATGCTGTCCAGGTTCAGAAAAGCCTCTTTCTCATGGTGGATAGAAATCAATATAAGATTCTGATAATTTATGGAGGCTTATGGATGACTTCTCAGTATCCATTCAATTTGGACAAATTTATGCTAAAGCACAGCATTGAATGTAGCCAATATTTATAGTGTATTGCCTCTATGTCATGCACAACTCAATGTAACAGTAGAGAAGAAAGCAAAATACTCTCTAGAATGTAATATGTGTACATTAGAAAAGAAATTTTAAATATCTTCAAACACATAAACTGGGAAAAACAATTTTTTAATATCACATGTTAAACTGAAAAAAAGTGATAAAGTGGTGAATAAAAAGGACTGCTTAAGTTGAGAATGTCAGGAGAAGTGACGCTGACGAGTTCAAATGCTATAGAGAACTAGTGGATAACAAGGAAGCAGCCATATGTGAAAGGCAGAGGTCACAGAGGGAGCAGAGTTCCCAAGGCAGGAATGAATGCTTAGGGTGACTAGGTCACAGCAAAGAGCTTGTAAGAGGGTAATGTGCTTGAGGAAGAGTGAACAAGGTGGAAAGGAGTGTGAGATAAGGGCAAAAGAAAGACAGAAAATCATTTTTGAAAGGCTATGCTGCCTATGATAAATGGTCTGAATATTGTCCTACCTGAAATAGGAAGCTGCTGAAGGTTCCAGCAGAGGTGTGATATCATCCGATTTACATGTCAGATTGTGACTTTTATTTGAAAAAAGACTCAGAGAAGAAATAGGGAGACTATCATTAGGCAGTGTGGCAGTAGATCAAAGGACAGTACCCCTGTCTGAAATGGTGAGGGGTGTGGACAAAAATGAGAGAGTTGAAAATGTATTCAGAGATTGAGAACTGAAAGCATTTTGCAATTGTTTGGGTAGGGAAAGGACAAAAAGTGAGAAATTAAAACACAATTTCAATGCTTTATTTTGATAAGTGTTTAATTTTAATGGGAGGAAAGCTAGCCCAGTTCTTCCAAGGAGTGTTGAACGCAAAATGTAAAAAGGGTCCAGCGACAGGAACACAAAATTCCACCACAAGTAGACTGAATAAAATATAATTGTGAGCAGAAGTTCTTTTCAACGTTTATCCTTGTGAGATAAACTTTGCTCTAAGAATATCCTTGTGCTCTTTCACCTAACAAACCCAGCATCATACCCAGCTATGTGGACTTAACTTAAAAAGGTTCCATGAGTATGTACATTCTTATATATTGTCAATGGTCTGTTCAGTCTTTGCTAGGCCATTGCTTAGCACCCTCAAAATGCTTCCCCTTCGAAATTGCTAAGCATTGCAAGAGTCGGCTTATAAACCAAATTTTGCATAAATGTAGAATAGGAATCAGATAAGAATTGTTTCAACTCCTAAGTTATTAGAAGTTAAGACTCAATTTCTAGGCAGGTAATAAAAATAGATTTTTTTTTCCCAAAGTACAGTGCCAATCTCTGATAAATTTTACTGATCTAAGATAGAATGGTAAAAATAAGACAATACTATTTTGACCCCAACATCTAAGTATATATCTTTTTTTTTTTTCAATTTAGTTCTACACATTTGCCAATTTTCCTTTCTTGAAAAGGTATAGACATTATTTTGATATTATGTCCTTTGGCTCTGTTCAAGTCACCAAGTGCCTGCGGAGAAAGAAGATACACCCTATTAGTAAATGTCATATCTAAGGGAGTTTGAAGAATCTGGGACATAAGTAAGAATAGGTAAACTCAAAGAATGACACTACTCAAATCATAAATGATACAGGAAAGAATGACCCCAATTAACAGAGAAGTTTTTATTGAAAAAATGAGCCCAATTCTGGAAATGTCTCTTTCTGAGACACTTAAAGACCGTGGGAGTCCAGGCCATCCAACGAGAGAGAGAGGGGGCGGGGGGGGGGGGGGGGGAGGGAGAGAGAGTGTTTATGTGTGTCATCTGAAATCCTGTCTTAGTAGATTATTATATTTTCAGAATATAGTCAATCACTTTATAACAAATCGGCAAAGGTGAGTCTTGTTATCAAATATAATGCTCAATCTTTCCAAAATGGCAAAACATCAAATAATGCTCATAAATAATAAACCTATAAGAAATTATAAAAAAAAAAAAAGCCTTCCTGAAATTAAAGCAAAATGGGCTTTGAATACTTACAAATTTGTTCCTAAGTTAACTTCACAAAATTGTCCTTAACTTGAGAATTTCATAGTCACTCCCACAAGGGGTCCACATGGCAGTCACACAAGATAATTTGTATCTTTCAGAATTATATACAATTGAGACCAGATTCAGGTATTAGAGTAAAAATTTTTATTCTTGAATCTGACTTTAATCTCAAAGTCTAGGGATTGCCCAGAGTTCAGGGAAGACATTACGTCTGGCATAGGATATCTGAGGGAAAAAAAAAAAAATCTGTGTACACTATGTTTCTTATGTCTGTTAACTTTACTCCTCTAAGACAAAATTCTATCTTTACAGCTACAGCTCTCTCAGTCATTCAGGGCAGGAATAAGTCTAGATACACCAAGCTCTTTGTCTACTTTATTTCTCGGGGATGAAATCCTGTTTACACAGCTTTAGTTCTGTTCTGACACTCAGTTCCTCTTTGTCCCCTTTTTTACTGCCCTCTCATAGTCCTGCTAACAACTAAGCTCTTATGCTTCCAGCCTCATCTTCATTCTCTGTTTCTTCACCCTCCATCTCCACTTACTCTCTACTCCTGGCTTGGATGAACTCTATAAGAGTTGTGACTCACTATCTATAAAACCTCTGTGTTCTTCCCTTCTCCCTGGTCATGCCATTCTGTCTGCCTCTACAGAAAACATATGTCTCTTCTCCCCCACTGGCAACACAGTTCTCTGCCTCCTCAGGAATGTTGCTCCACCCTACTTTCCATCTTGATATGTAAAAACCTCTTATGTGCTCAGTCAATTGCTCTGGAGAGCCATAGGCCTCAAGGCAAGGAAATGGTCTAAACTTCATTTGCACAAGAAACAAAGATATGCATCTACAGCCTGCTTGGCTTTGCCTTAGACCTTATCCAAGTACTGGCTCCAGCAAGAAGTTCACACACACATTCTATGGGAATTGTGAGCATAGAAATTCATAACAAAGCACAGCTGTGTAACAACAAACAGTCTATGCTAAATGGCTTCCTACTTGACTGACCCTTGGCCTGGTCAAGGTATATCTTTAATACACAGCTGGACTCCTTATAACATATTCTTGTGGCTCACCACAAAAGTCTAATTATCTAATCAGAGCAGTTAGCAGGGTTGAATGAACCCATTATCTAATGGAAGATTTGGCAAATGCCAGTCATCCACCACATATTGACTGAAAAAAAAAATCTGACCTTGGATATGAAGTCATTTTTCTAAAATTCATCTTCAGGTCCAGAAAATCCACTTAAAAAACTTAGTGGAAGTGAAGATTATAACCATCAAACACAAAATTTCTCTACACAACTTAGCAGGATGGTACAGAAAACACTTCCCATTTTAATATCCTGATGCTAGCCAAAAGTGTAACGGAAATTTGCATTCAGAATGTACAGTCACAGAAGCAATATGATCTAAAGGCTTGTCATGTGTTAAATAGCTGACAGTGTTTTGCAGACAATAGGAAGTTGCACTTGCATGAAGTACTGGAATTAATGCATCAAGTTAGGTGACAATTATTAAGCTGAATATACATCAAGAAACTGAACTTCTCATAACCAATATATCATACTTGATTATGTTTTGAGAACATTCCCCACATACCAATGTGACTTTGTTTATTAAATATAACATATTAAATGTAGCCTGCCATTAAAATTGTTCCCATTTGTTTATAGGAGAGCATATTTCTATAAACTATATAGTGGAGAATAATTTAATTAATGTTAAATATGAAGAATTTGGAGAAAATATTATTATAGGTTGCCTTAAAATGCTACAATATCAGAGAAGTTTAAAACAAATAATTTGATGGAGTTGTACTTTCTTGTAAATCCATTTTACATGATGCAGAATAAATATTACCATAAAATATTTTGTCTTGAACAGACTAACTCAGTCTTAAGAGTGTTTTAATTTTGACATTCTGAGATTATTCATTCAGGCTAAAGACAAAGACTAAGATAGGAAATAGAGTCATGGGTTTCTAGAGCAGGAAAAATTGCCACTGGATACTCGTTGAGCAGCTACAAGTTAAAAAAACCACTCTGAGTTTGCCAAGCTTTAGAGAATTGTGCATATGTGGACAAAGGGACTAAGAATGTGAGGCAATCTCAGAAGTAGGTCTAATACACAGCAGCCTTTCAAAAGAGGAGGGATTGACTTATGAACAATAGTAAATTATTAATAAATGTAAATAACAAATATTGAGGCAGCATTTGGGTGTATAAGGTAAAGAGCAAGGAGACCTGCTGTGACTCAGTCTTAAACTAGAGAAGCATAAAGGAATAGGCTATGGTGTGAAAAAGGAAAAGAGACCATGGAACTGATTTTTACTCCTCAAATCACTCCAGTCCATGAAGTTAATCATCATAAATGCAGAGTGTCAGATAAGTTGAATATATTAAGAGAAGATGTGTAAGCATATTCAGGACAGTTTTGCCAAGTAAAGGGTATGCTACTTGAACTTAGAGGTTGAATACAAAAGTCAAATTAGCACTTACCTTTGTAATCTTATTTCTATTTGTATTTTGTTAATGCTCCTGATGTTGATCTATATCGCAGAGACTGAAGACAGGACCATTATCTTCTTGAAGGAGGCTCCATGTGATTTGGGGGCTTGTTGGGGTGGCTCACGGAATTGCTGGCTGTAAAAACTTTCTTCATGGCTACACTTTAAAGACTCTGATGATTTTATAAAGGCTGATTATTTAATGGGATAGTGAGAATTATGAAAGCTCCCA